>NW_020290794.1:0-92979 GCF_003184695.1 Aspergillus brunneoviolaceus CBS 621.78 | reverse complement strand
GGGGGGGTGATTTTGAAGCTGGAAGGGGTTCTTCGAGGTTAGGAGGTTTCAGGCCTAGTTTGGAGAGCGGAAGCGGGGTCTCTTGATTGTTTAGGTTGCTCTTGTTTGAATGGGTTTTATACGGACGATCGTAGCTCTATCAGGTTGGAGAAACGAGAGATCTAGCAGGGAAGCTGAAGAATCTGAAGGAGCATACGGTGCGTGAGTAGCAGCTACTATTGACAGAAACCCAAGACCTACTTCATCCAGCATATTAACTCAGAGTTAAAGTAAGGGTCAAGTCTCAAACCGTAGCTGGATTACAAACGAGCACATCTATATACAAACGCACCTCTACCCAAGACATTCTCCCTACCATGCAACCCACTCCCCTAACAATCCAGTGTATAATGTATAAACCACTTAATCCCGCCGATACCTCCCACCCCGCCAATGCACCCAAACCGTAGGCAGAACACTGACCCCGACAATCAACGCCACCACCACCCCGGAACTCTCCGCGATGCCGACACTCTCAAACAAATCCGTAAACCAAAACGGCCCGATAAACCCCCACGTCGACCTTACGAAATTAATGAAAACGCCCACGCTCCCCGCATCAGCCGGGTACGTATCCACGGCGTAGGTAATCATGACCGTGGTGACGACCTGATTCCCAAACGCGGCGATCGCCGTGCCCACCACCGGCACGACCGTCCATTTCCCCTGCTCCGCCTGCGCGGTACACACCAGGAACACCACCATCCCCGCCATCGTCACCAGGTACCCCACGTAACTCAGCCAGAGCCGGTACTCCGGCGCCGGCGGGTGGCCGCCCGTGCGTTTGGCGCGCAGGTTCATCCAGGTGTCCGACAGCACGCCGCCCAGCTGCTCGCCCAGGAGGGAGCCAATGATCAACCCCAGAAACTGGAGGCCGAGCTGCTGCGCGTTCAGCCCGAATTTCACCTGCAGCAGTTGCGGGACCTCGACGGAGTTCATCACCGACCCGAACAGGAACACCATGGCGTAGGCGACGGCCGCGATCAGGACGCGGAGGTTGGTGAACAGGGTGAGCGGGTGGTAGAACTCGGCCGCCCGGAAGGGGGTCGGGTCGATGCGGTGGAAGAGGGTGAGGTACTCGCGTTTGAAAGTGGACGTGGTTGACGAGTGCAGGTCGGTGCCGACGTAGCGCGTCTCGGGGCCGAAGGGGAGGTAGAGGATGAATTCGACGGCGTTGGTCTGGAGGAACGGTCAGTGGGAGATAGGTTGGGGGGAGGCAAGGCTCGCTTACAATAGCCAAAATCCAGAAGATCCAGCGGTATCCCACGCGCTCCGTCACGAACCCGAAGATGAACGGCCCGATCGGCACCCCCAGCGTCACCATCACCGCCCAGATCCCCATGTAGCGCGCGCGCTGGTGGCGGAAGAACATCTCCGTCACGACCGCGCTGCCGATCGCCATGGCCGGCGAGATGAAGAAGGCGACCAGCGCGCGGCACGCCGCCATCGAGGCGTAGTCCGGGCTGCGGGCGCAGCCGATGTTGCACACGCAGCTCAACACCAGCGACAGCAGGAAGATCGGACGGCGGCCGTAGCGGTTCGACAGCGGCTTCCACAGCAACGGGGCGCCGCCCAGGATGGCGATTTGCAGCGAGGTCAGGTAGCTGGTGCGCTGGATGCTCACCCCCAGGTCCTCAGAGATCGATTCATAGGCAGGGATAATGGCCGCCGCGGTAAACGTGCCCATGCAGGCGTGGAAGGCGACGAGGACCAGGTTCAAGGTTTTCTGCTCATTGTTATTATCCCCAGCTTTCTCTACGAGACACGGCACCAGGTGAGATGTTCTACCTTGAATGCGGGCCAGTTGTACGGATCCGCGGGGTCCATACTCGGCACCGGATCGAGTTCCAGGGTGCCATGGCGTTCGATCAGGTAGGCCTTGTGGGCTTCGGACAGTGACTCGACGGCATCGGAGACGTAGGCGGTTTTCTCGGTCGTCTCGAAGTAGTCCGAGTGTGCTTTGCCGGATAGGTCTTCCGGCGAGGAGGTCGACATTTCGATAGATGGCATGATGGGAGGATGGGGTGACAGCTCTCAGCATCGTATGAGGCCCACGTCAACCTGGGGAAGGGGAGATAAAGAGAAATCCCCCTGCCCTCGACCCCGGACCCTCCCGTTTCCCCTCCCCTCGCCTCCCCACGGGGGCGAATCCACGCCTTTCGGACCCGCAGCGGGCCAAACCCGGGGAGCAAACCACAATTAGCCGAGATAAGGACCTCTAGAACGGGCTGGATTGCCCACACGGGGTGACGTGGATCCCCCGGTCAGTGCCGCCCATTGTGATTGCCCAGCAAGCGAGCACGCGGTGGATCGGCGGTAGATAGGAGGCCGCCAACATTGCCGGTCACGCCCGCCTGGGGCTGTCAGGGTCGTTATATAATACCGTTCGACGAGGCAGCCGAGGTGGTCAGCCGTCCAGCCGAGGATGAGGGAGTTTCAACTCCCGAGCCAAACTCCCGGATGGCTGTTTTGAGCCTTAGTCGAGCTGGTCCACGTGCCAACCCCGCACGCCGAGTTTGGGATCCAAGCTTCCTTCCCAGGGCCCTTCACATTGTGTTTCGCTGCCTCGAGTCTCTCGACAGTGGTAAGGTGCCAGGCTGCCAGCTAAGTTACGGATGGCACAGCTTAGGTAGCTTGATTCAAGACTTAAGGCTTGAGGCTTGACTGTGGCGGATATTTATCCGCCCTGATGACTCAACCCTTTTCCGATGGCTTGGATCGCCACACGCACAACATGCATCGCACTGTGCAAAACGCTGCTTTGCAGCGAAGAGAAAATCAGATGCGAGTATGGAGAATGCACTACCTCTGCATCGGAGATATAAGCACAGTATATAACGTCGTTTCTTGTGGCCCTGAGGATAATGTTTCACCCGCAATTGGACCCTGCTCAACCTCGGCAATTTAAAGGTTGAAACCCCAGACGGGGTAAATCAAGTGAGATTCCGAGTCTCGGGGTCGACCTGCCGTGTTCGCTCTCAGATCCGATCGTAAACAACTTCAAACGGCCGTGTGCGACAGTCACCTGACCACACCAGACCTAACGTATCGATCGCAACGAGGCTAAAACAGTTCTCTGCTGATGGACTCAACCATCCCTCAGTACTGAGTAGCAAACCATAGAATCAACAACCTCGTATTCGACCACCACCGTGACGCCGGGTCGCGCTTGGAATGCGCCGCCCGATCGACGCAAGGGATGTGACCAAACCACAACAAAGGGCCTGTCCTGCCGCGCCCTCGACAGCTTAAATACTACGTGTCAGATAGTGAGCGCCCGCGACAGTCCACCACCGTCCTCGTTGTTCCCCAAAGAATCAGACCCTGGTGATCTCTCCAACAGCCACCGCCACCATGCTTGCCATCAAATCGTTGTCGTTGTCCCTGGGCGCGCTGCTCCTCGCAGCGGTGAGCAGCGCAATGGAATGGACCACCGTGAGTCGCGCAGACAGCCAACCCTCAACCGCACACTGACCAGACGACAGGTCGGATACGAGACCACGGAGGGGAGTCGGTCCATGCAGGTGCCTTTGAACGACTGCTGGAAGTTCTCGGAAGAGTAAGTGCGATCGATCGTCGATATCCCGAGCAGAAATTGACAGGTTACAGGGAGGTCAACACCGTGTTCTTGTCGCGGCCGTGTCGACTATTCACGTAAGCTTCACCCCGGACCAGAGAATTGAGGGAAGGTGACTGACAGCGACCAGTGCGATCGGCTGCACTGGCCGGAGTACCATGCTCAACCCAGGCCTACACACCTCCTCCGACCCGATTCCCTTCATCGACAGTATCGAGTGTTACTAGCGGCGGGGAGGATCGATCTGATGTATCATATGCACTATACACCCGTCTAATGGAAATAATTGCCAATAGCCAGCTTTGCTTTTTCTGAACCGAAGCGGAATTGTCCCGAGACGCCGACATGTTGGCTTCTCTGGCATGGGTGGATAGCTCTGCTGCGAATGCCCGGGTCGTCCTTCATGCTGTGTACCCAGCATGCAGGGTCGAAAGTTGAGGTTGCCTGATCTCTGGACCCCGTGGGGTATATAAGGTGCAGTTCTTCGTAGTCGTCGCGCAAGTCTTTCGGCCTGAGGACAGGTGACTCGGCAGTTCGGTCAAAGATGCGCATCTTCAATTCTCTCCTGCTTGCCGCCACCGTTGTGCTGGCGGCACCCCAGTCGCGTTGTCATCCAGAGACCGCACAACTTCGTCGGGAATGGTACTCCGCTCCGTGCCCAGATAGAATTTTAGGATTCTCTGACCCTTGCCAGGCAGGAATTGAAACCCCAAGAGCGGACGGACTACATCGACGCCCTGTGGTGTATGCGCAGTCGGCCTTCGCGCCTCCCTCGCGATCGATTCCCAGGGGCGCGAGATCGCATCGATGATTTTGTGATGTGAGCCGCCCACCTCCGACTCAAACTCCCAGACCAGCAAAGCACTAACACGCCGACAGCACGCACATCAACAACACCCTCGTCATCCACAACAACGGGCTCCTCCTCCCCTGGCACCGCCACTTCACCTGGCTGTGGGAGCAAGCCATCCGCGAAGAATGCGGATACACTGGCGCACAACCGTATGCCCATCCTCCCCACTGCACCACCAACCCCCCAAGCTAATCAATGCTGCAGATACTGGGACTGGCCGCTCTACACCCACAACAACCTCCTATCGAGCCCCCTCTTCGACAACTCCCCGACCTCCCTCGGCGGCAACGGCATCTACAACGCCTCGACCATCGAACACCCCGCTCTCTGCCCCGCCAACCTCGGCGGGTGTCTGCCCCCCGGCGCCGGCGGCGGATGCGTGACCGCCGGGCCCTTCGCAAACTGGACCCTGCACCTCGGCCCCTTCAGTCGCGACTTCGTGAAATCCTATGGGCCCCTCCCGCCCAATCCATGGCGCTACAACCCCAGATGTCTGAACCGGAACTTCCGACCCGAGTCGCTGCAGATCCTCAACACCCAGCAGCGCGTGGACATGTTGCTCGGAGCGCCGGACATGGACGCCTTCATGGCCGTGATGGACCCGAGTAACGCGACGTTGATCGGGTCGCATGGCGGCGGGCATGCGACGGTCGGCGGGGCGATGCTGGATGTCTTCGCCAGCCCGCACGATCCCGCCTTCTTCCTGCACCATGGCATGGTGGATCGCATGTGGACGCTGTGGCAGGAGCGGGATTTCGCGGCGCGGTGGGACGCGCTGAATGGGACGGCGGTGATCTATAACCCTCCTGACGCGCCGTTGGTGACGCTGGAGACGGTGATGGACTTTGGGGTCTTGGATCGCCAGAGGCGGATCGGAGAGGTGGTGGATTCGCGGTCGGGGAAGTATTGTTACGCTTATACTTAGCTTGTCTCGGTGACGTCCCGAATAGATAGGGCGAATTTGCTTGTTCACAGACTTGAGAGCCATGATGCCAGAGCCAGAGAGCCCTTGTATCGTCCCTGGAGTCGCGAGGGTTGATTCCATTGTTATTCAGCCTAAACAGAAGTAAACACATCATGATCAGAGAAATTGCGCGTTCCTGCTTCCCCAAGGTGATTTACACGATTTCAGCATATTCCGAACGTCAAGGCAACGGAACGATTATGCTTCCTGCTGGGATAGCATGCCGGTTTCGGTAGAGACCTCTTCTTCTCCGGGTCTCGATGGGCATGTCTCGGTTTGCCATTCTACCAGTGCGTCCGACGCATCCCTGGTATCAGGATGATCAGGGCCTAAGTGGTATCTCATCAGGCACACGCAATCGGTCATTAACTTCAAGGCCTCGGAATGTTGATTCGTGTGTTTCAAACAAAATGCAAGGTTGCTCATGCTGGTCTATTAAAGGATGCTCGGGGCTCAGCAATTTCAACTGGCTGTACAATACTTGTGTGTGGAGCTCTTTGGCTTCTTCCCATTGACCCTGTTGCCCGCATGCGGTTGCGAGGTGTTGCATGCCCATCAATGTCTCAAAATCTTCAGCTCCTAGTTCTCTCTTGGAACTCTCCACAATATGTCTACCCAGCTGTGCGGCCTCTTTCAAGCGGCCTTGTTGCTGGTAGATCGGAGAAAGTTGACCCATGCTCTGCAACGTTGCAGGATGCTCGGGGCCTGAAATTGCGATGTTCGCCTCCGTTATTTGTACTTGAATCTCTTCGGCTTCTCTCCATTGCTTTTTGTTTTGATATATGCGCGAGAGATAGTCCATGCTGGTTAACGTAATTCGATGTCTAGGGCCTAGTGCGGTCTTGCAGGTATTCAGCACCTGAAGTTGTAGTCTTTCAGCTTCCTCGCATCGATCCTGGCTCAGGTATATATTGGCGAGGTCGGCTGTGGTGCTCAGGGTCTCACGGTGTTCGCGGCCTAATTTTCTCTCCTGGATATCCTTTACTCTCGACATACAGAACTCAGCCTCTTCCCATTCCGCAGCCTGTGCGTGCACAACGCCTATTATCTTAGTGGCCTGAGACGTTATAAGATGATCTGGACCAAGTAGCTCCCTGCATGCTCTTTCAGTCTTCCTTGCTAAGTGTTTTGCTTCTGGTAGGTTCCATTTGTCACATGCATACCACGCTGCCCTATACATGAGTCCAGCCCACTTTTTTAAAGAGTCTTTTGTACCGGGTGGTTGAGTTGCGGCCATTCGTATATGCGGAAGAAATATCTGCAAAGTCCCCCAGTTCTCGTAATCACTTGTTGGTGAGGCATTGCTGAGAATATCGATGAAACGTTCCCTCCACTTCTGAAACTGTCCTTGGATTTCAAGCCACTTGAGTGTTGCAAGTTGTACCAGCCGATGCATCTCGAAAACATCTACTCCTGTTATGGAGATGAACGAATAGTCTCTCAATGTCAGGACATCGACGTCGAATTGGTCATCGTGACTGGATGTACTATCTTCATCACTCAGGTTTGCCAGGCCCTTCTCCCGTAGATCTAGCTTATGGTTGTCTTCGTCTTCTTGATGTCGGAGTAAGGCTTCAGGAATCCCCTGTCTGTCAAAAAAGCTCATCAGTGACAACAGGTCTGCTGCCGAAGGCCTGGCTCGCCGCAGGTGATCGAAGGTTATCTGCCATGTGATCATGATCGAGTTATGCGCTTCTTGGTCTCGACGAAGGTGGCCCCCTTCGTGATCCAAAAGACTCAATTTCTTGCGATCACTCTTCTGGAATAGTTGCAAATAATGTGACACTGAAAAGCGTGGCAAGCGGTATCTGATGTAGCTTGCGGCTTGCACGATCGCAAGCGGCATGTACTCCAGGGCGGCCATAAGCTCATCCACCTCATCACCAGTACAGTCCTCTCGAACATCAAGCTTCTTCTGAAAGAGCAGTCGCGCATCCGTCTTGTGCATCGGTGCAATCGTGATGATATCCCTTGGCTCAACAATCCGCGCCGCCACCGCTGCGCTGCGACTGGTGATGATGATGGAACCATGGGGGCTCTGAGGAATATACTCCAAAAGTACTTTTCCAGTTGTACTACCTGAGTCACTAGGAGCAGCCTTGTTCAGAAACTCATCGTCATCGACATTGTCTAGGACAAGAGTCCATTTGGCCCTCTTCTCATCGTTGAGCCAGCCCCCAACAAGCTGGAAGATATTGGCCTTGGGATCTTTGCGACCGGGGATTCTGACACGGTCGGCAATTTCCTGGAAGCCCTGCTCGAATCGAGCAGCATTACTCGTGTGTACCCAGAAGACCCACGTGCTCGGGAAATTCTCGCGGACTCGGTAACAGTATTCGATGGCAAGTTGCGATTTCCTCCGAGGAATCAGTAACGCTGTCAGTCTTCCATGGGTTATGAGGACCTACCCAACGCCACCGAGGCCGACAAGCGCGATTCGAGAAGCAGGAGCGGAGCACTTTTCACGGATCTGGTCGAGAAGTGTGCCGCGATCAACAAAGTCTGGATCGCGACGGAACGGAACGGTAGAGAGTGGATGGGGCGGTGTTTCGGGCCGTTCTGTGGAGAAATCTTGTCAGTGGATGCAATGGAACTAAAAGGACAACTAAAAAAACTTGGTTGAACTCAGCTAGCCACAGCTAGCTCGCGACTGTTGCGGCGATGGCCTTCCGATGATACTTTGGTGGTGAGACCAAGAGGAAAGCCAAGAAGGAGATGGGAGCTGAGAGGAAGCACTGGCTGCGGGCGCCTTCACATTAGGGGAGGTGCCACAGGCACCGTGGACCGTAGACCGTGGACCTGACTGCAGCGGGAGCAACTTACCCGGTGGAACATGAAGCTGAGCGGTGATCCCACCGTTGTTGTTCGCAACCTGGAGACCAAAGTTGGAACCATCAAACTTTACTGATGACATAGTTGGTTCCATCTCGACCACTAAACCAGATAATAACTGAGGTGGGAAGTAGTAGTTTGCTAGCCTCGGCTGGTGGCTGGACTAGACCATCAGGTGACTGGTGCCTTGGGCACAAGTCTCCGCGTCAGCAGAGCCATAGTGCCATAGTGTTTGTTTGCTATCAAGCGGTCGTCTCAGAGACCCTGGCTACCAAGAAATCAATTAATTCCAGGTTGCAGCAATCCATGCCTGTCAATTGCCTGGTTATGAAGATACTTGCAGAATGCATCAATCAATTAATCAACTATCACATCGCTGGTATCACGCGCATATAATCACAAAGCGCTCTAGAAGCTTTCGCAGTGCACTCCCGCTTACTCGTTCTCGTCGACCCCGATAACAGTCGTCTTGAACTTCCGAGCCGGAACCTTGCGGTTGAACAGGATATCGGTTTCACGGTACGTGCGGTGCTTCAACTCGGGCAAAAAGAAGTAGGCCACAATCCAGCACACGCAGGCAGTACCGCCCCAGACGTAACCGCACTTGCCCGCCAGGTTCCATCCGGTGGTGTTGAGCATCTTCGAGGCCAGGTAGATCATGGGGATTTCCACCACATAGTAGGCAGCACGACCGACAGCGGTGCTCAGCGCACGGAGGCGGATGGAGGAGGTCTCGGAAATGATGGTGTAGGAGATCGGTCCGAGAGTACCCGCGAAAATGAAGGAGATGAGAATTCCGAGAGAGGCCTGGGCGATGTTGGTGTGGTTGTTCTGTTCCACCGAGGCGACGATACCAAGAATAAAGAGCAAAGCGATGTTGGTTGCAGTGCCCCAGAGGTAGACCGTGCGGCGTCCGAACCAGGCGGTTACAACCCAGGAAAGGCCGTTGGCGACGAGTTGGAGGCACGAGTTGACCAGGTTAAGCTGGAAAGCACGCTCGGACGACATGCCAGCCTCTAAGCAGTTTATCAGCCGTGAAATTCTTCACATCCTTGGTTTCGGGAACTGTGAGATTACTCACGCTCGAAGAAAAAGGTTGCTTGGTTGGCAATCAAATTCCCAGCCAGGTTCTGCCCCCCATATACAAGGCACGTGATCACCGTTCTCCTTAGGTCAGTACCCTTGAAAAGGTCGAGAAGCGTCGGGTCCCCGCCTTGCTCCTTTTCAATCTTGACGGTACGCTCCATCATGGCCAAAGCCTGGTGGGCCTCCTCTTCCTTCTCCTTACCGAGGCGCTTGATGGAACGAAGAGCCTCCTCCCGACGCCCACGACGAATCAACCACCAAGGCGACTCGGGGGCAAGGAAAACCAGGATTAGGAGAGGTGTCTAAAAGGGTCAGCTTGAGTTGGTGGAACAAAAGCAAGGGTTGACTGACCGGGAACATCCACTGCAAGGCCAGGGGCGCTTTCCAGGCCCACTCATTCTCATACTTGTTGTAGCTGTAGGTAGCACCGGCGACAATGATCGAACCGATGGACCAAGACATCTGCAAAGTCGCGGTACATGCACCTCGCAGAGCGAGGGGCACAACTTCACTGGCATAGGCCGGGGAGTTGGCGATAAAGAAACCCCATGGGACACCTTCCAAAGCTTGACCCACGGTCAGAAGGGCGAGTGAGTTGGCCTAATTGAATTGCGTCAGACGGTAGCTCCGAGGGAGAATAGAGAACAACTCACAAAGAAGGAGACGAAGATAGTGGCGTTCATGAGAATCAGGCCAATGATGGTCGTCCATCTGTATCCTATCCGACTTGTTATAGGACCGGCTAAAAAGACGCCGACAAATGCGCCACATTGGCCAGCCTGGAACAGGGCACTCTGCCACCGAGTCGGGATGACCTTGTCACTCGATCCCGCCACGGAAACACCAAACTTTTGTTGGAATGCATCGAGGGCGACAAAGTTACCGTTCAGGAACATGTCGAATGATTCCATGACCTACTTGCATTAGCGGCGATCCGGCAATCATCGACCGAAGATCAGCTCACAATAGTGAAACACATGATGAAAGCCCACAAGCAAGCCCAGGGGTGCGTCTTGGCCGCCTCCCACACGCCCATTTCATGCTCGCGGTTTTCGGCATCGAATGCCTCTCTCATGAGCTCAGAGTTCTGCTTGAGCTCGACATGATCAACGTCGACGTGCTCCCCTTGGAGCTCCCCCTTGGATTTCTCATAGTCGGTCGACATACTGCAAGCGCGGATAATGCCAAAGTGCCACACGGAAGGAGAGAAAGCCAAGCCGGGAAAAAGGGTAAGTACCGGGTCTTATAGTTTCGGCGGCCTGCACGCCTCCCAGCCTGAGGTTGCATTCACAGCCAGGGGAGCTAGTCTGTGTTTGCCCGCCGGGGTTTTGCCAGTTTTCCCGACGCAGGAAGCGAGCATCTTCGGTGAGACGACAGGGGAGCGTTACCCGAAGCAGGCAGACGCCGAGACAACAGGGTTCGATTGGAAGGGGAGGTGGTTGTGGCGTGCGAAATCCGGAGCTAAAGGGTTGGTGGCGTTCTAGCGAACCAGTCGCAAGGGAGAGGGAAATCAACTGAAATTGGATGGACTGATGCGAGGGCCAGGCGTGAGACTGTGAGGATGGGTAACCCCGCGGGGGATTAGCCTTCTGTGGATAAATCTCAATCCGGGTATGCGGGGCCCCAGGGCCAAACTGGGATAAGCCTGGAACTGTGGGTGCTTGGGTGTCGGGTCATTCTTTGCGGGGATGGAAACTGTGTCCGAGACATTTCACATCGGTTGGTTCAAAATGTTCCACGCAACCTGGCTTGCGGAGAGCCAATGGACTGATAAGAACATGGTGATTGAGTGAGAATCGAGAAAGAAAGTGGGAATCGAGCCCACCCCCAGGAATCCCGCGTTTTCCCCCGCAGCCGCAGTCTGCACCCAGGTCAGGTGACCTCAGACGGCAGAATCCTTATCCAAGCATCGGGAAAGTTAGGCGGTGGACGCATGGCGAAGCTTGAGCGAAATTGCCTTCGTGCGTTGGCTGGTGGAAGATTGAGGCGACAGATTGTGGCTGTTCCTTAGCGGGATTTGGGAATTTTCGCACCTATCGAAGAGGACGATTTGGACAAGACGTTGCAGCCGAGAGAAGCTTGCTGCACATGGTCGCCGCATGCGGTCTCGACCTGATGCATCCGAGCCTGTCCGAGCCCGATCAGGATCTACCCATCTCGTGGCGGTCAGCTTTAATATCCAGAGAGAGATTCATTCGTGCTATACGCCAACAGGTGGGGTGACTCGCGTGTGTGTTGTTTCTGTTCTGATGACAGGTCCACGGTTTAATATGCATAGAGAACTGTAAGTGGTTGCTTGCCATGGTAGAGCTTCGGTTACAGAGCAAGCTTCCTCCGAGCAGGGAAGAAGTACCCGAAGGGAGGAAGGCGCGGGTCACTGTACAGCTCCTGTCCGGCTTTCAAGTGAGCTTCCTTGTTCGGTCCAAGGCTTAGCTATCCATGATGTGCTGGGCAGCCGAGCTGTTCCCAACCATGGCTCAGCCGACGGTGTCGGGAACCGTTACTCCAGATCACATGCTTCCTTTGGAGACAGATAGTTAGCCCGGATGATGACACCACCCCGGCCATATGACCCGGCCATTGCAGCCTGTTCACTCTCCATGCACGGTCTACTAGGATCATTACTCGCAACGCAACATACCTCCGACCAGATGGCCTGATCACTCAGAGGATGAATACATGCAGAACCCGATCCCTCTATGGGGGACTGCAACACAGAAGATGTTGACAGACAGAAACGCATGGATATTCGAGGTCTCAACCGCTAAAAATCCTGAAGACTTAGGCAAAAACGAGCTAAAGCAACACTCGCAACGCAAGCTGTAGTACAGACTACATCAAGTATCCAAGGCTACAACGAACCGATCCAGAACGCCACTCCGGTCCGTTATAGCAAGGATCTCATTATATCGAGATTGCCATCCACTCAGTACGTAATACCACCACATCCTGAGCGCCATCAACACACTAACACTAACTCCGAGCTTTTTTTTTTTTTTTTTTTTTTTTTTTTTTTTTTTTTTTTTTTTTTTTTTTTTTTTTTTTTTTTTTCCCCCCCCCTCCCCCCCCCCCCCCCCCCCCTTGCCCGCCTTCCTTCTTACCAACAACAACGGTACCACGACTCTCACCCCTTGCACCTTGCAGGGATTATGACAGCCACACTACACATCCAGATAAGCAAAGATCTGCGCTACAAGACAACGACTCGCTACCCCCGGCGCACCAGGCACATTCGGACAGCACGAAACACACGGCAGCCCTTCGTCGCTGAAGCCGCCGGATAAGGGAAGCAGATCTCGCCGGGGCCGCGCTGGGCTGTTGCTGTCGCTGCCAGCCAGACGCCGGGATAAAGGGACCGGGAGTGCATCGTCGATTGGTTTTATAACATGGATGTGTGGAAACGGGCCTTGACAGGTGATGTCCAGCAGGCGATGTGCAAGTCAAATGCGCTGGACGAGGTGGGATTTATGGAGTCCGTAGTGCCTTGGAAGACTTGATTGGGGATAGTCATCACCAACATCATTCTCGTTGGGGTATCAGTGGTTGGGACTGAGTCCCTATGCTTGGGATTTTTCTGGGTGTTGGTATGGCAAGGCACCACGGGGTTGAAACCTCGGTTGAAATTGGGGAGGCGCTCGAGGAGGCCGCGGTTTATGCTGACCAAAATCACAGGATACGGTGGGTGAGGTCTGGAGCTGGCATTTGGCAGCGATTGCAGCGATTGCAGCGATTGCAGCAGAGTTCAATGCCGACTCGTATATAAAACGATCGTAGATAAAAGCCCTACGGAGTCCTAAAGAATAGAGAAACAGTCAAGATACGAATAGAAGACGCAGTAAGAGTCATTGGAGGGGGGCATCACGGCCCTCTGTCTAAGCAGTATCTTGTCATTGACCCAGCGAACGCAATTTTTTTTTAATTGCGTACAATCCCTGTCAAGCTCAATTACAGCTTGCTAAGACTTTTATTGGCATTTGCGGTTCAGCTAGTCAGCAGAGGTACACAATAGCACCGTTCTATTGGTAGGCTCTTGGTTAAATTGATATTATATGCATTATAGCATCCTAGAGATATATATTTCTCCAAAAAGTAAGCTACAACCTATACCACACCCGCCTCATACTTCCGACTGCTCCCAAGAGACCAGATGTGACTCGCCCAACACACCCTTAATCACCAGCACCAGCTCGTCCACTGTACTCAGGAACTTAACGTAGGCACTCACCCCCACGCAGTACCGACGATAATCCTCCTCCCGCAGCATCTCCGGCGACAGCAGAGTATCCATCGCGTGCGCGTGCCAGTACTCCATGGACCGCTGCATCAGCGGGGTGGGCAAGAGCTCCGGTGGAGCATCACCTGTTTTCAGCGCTTGCTCGCAGACGCTCAGCACGGCCATGATCTCGCCGATACAGCGATGGTCCAGCAGCCCTGTCATCCGCGCGAGGCGGTCTTGGTATTCCTGCGGCAAGGACGCGGAGAGGGAGAGCAGCCGCCCGAGGTTCCGGTTCAACCCGTGACAGAGGAGCTTGACTTGGTCCATGCTCGAGCTGTCGAACCGCGAGCTGGAAAATTCGTACCGCAGAAGCTGGATGGGCCCGTTGAGCAGCACGAGGGACTCGGCCATCTGGAGGGAGATTGGCTCGGCGAGGATGCGACCGTCTTCTTGGCCTCGGCCCCAGCAGGACAGGAGGAGTGCGTAATGATCTGAGATGGCGCGGATAGACGTGGACAGGGTCTTGCTGATATGCTTCGCAGCGGAGGGAGGATGCGGGAACAGCTGAGCTACCGTTCCCACGCCGACGCCGATCAGGACTAGAAGCAGTCGGCGCCAGAAGACGGTATATCCGACGCCTGGATTGCCATAGGTTGGGATATGGCTGCATGAATAGTCAGAGTCAATCACGGCAGGACAAGGGCTTTGCGACTTGGAGGGTACTTACGTATCGTCGTAGCTGTACGCAACAACAAGCAAAAACGTAGCACCTCCCATGATGCTCCCCTGTAGGAGGCTGGGAGGCAGAAAAAGACGCGACCAAAGGAAAATTACAAGCATCACAGCCATGATAGCCGCTAGTCCATAGGGACTGCCCGGTCCATTGCCTGAACCGATATACCATGCTAGCAAGCCCAAGAGGCCGCCAACAACGGTTCCTATAACGCGCGCAATGACAGAAAATAAGTAATCAGCCATGTACGGCAAGAGACCTGTCTGCGCCATGATCAAAGCCCAAAGACCTTTCTCGCGATAGAAGAAGCCCGCCGTACTGGGTAGAGCAGAAATAATCCCAATGGCAATAGTGACCACGACCATACGTAAAGCGTAGAGTCCTTCTGCTGATGTGAACCAGTGGTACGTGCCCAGAATAATGCGACTAGGAAGACCGCGGCGCTTGACGCGGTATCCACGACTCAGCCGCAATCTTTCTTGCACTGATTTGGTTGCGTCGGCCTGTTCTTCTGGATCGTCGTCTGCGACTTGAGCCATGGCAGGGGCTTTGTTGCCCTTGCCTGACACCCAGGATACAAACGCTTTGAGGCTCAATGGCCACCACACTCGTGTTCGCTGGGAGCTCTGGAAGATGTTCAGCACTTGATTCAGTAAGGACTCGGTTTTATCCATTGCGTTGGCTATGAGTTCCTCGAACACCATCCCAACTACAATGCCTCCAAAGTTCTTGGCGTGACGGTCAGCGTCCTCACCCGGTCTCCCGTCCATTAGCGGCCCGTAGCAGCTAACCAGCGACTCTGTTGTGTTACGAATAAAGGTTTGGCGCACTGCGCGAAGATCTTCGAGAGCCTGGCGGCTCCGCTGGCACAATTCCTCCCGCGCCGAGGGCGAAGAGCGCCGAAACCACGGTCGGCCTTTTGCCATGTGAATGCAATCCTTCGCAGCCCCCAGCGCAGCCACACATGCTTCAATAGCCTTTGAAGCAGCGCTCACGAATGCCTGAAGGGTTTCCTCCGGGATAGGTCCGCTGTCGGAATTGCGCAGGCCATCTAGCAAACGCGCCATTTGCTGCAGCTGGTGGCGTCCCACCTCGCGCGAAGGCTTGGCCTTTTCATCTTGCGACACAATTTGGTCTGCATACTTTTGTAGGACTTCTCGTGCGCGAGCCTTGCCGGAGACGCGGTTCATGTGAAACTCGAGCAAGGAGAGAATGGCTCCGATAGCCTGTCGTACAGGTTCCTTAAGAGTTCCCACATGCTGCGCGCCCCAACACCCGATCGAGAAATCCAACGGCAAGAAAGCTAGGGCGGGCTCGACCTTCCGGTACTCGCCGATGATTCCGACTTGTGTCTTGCGCAACTGCGCCATATTCAGGTCTGGATCACGTTTTCCCAGGGTCGCCAAGGTGAACGCTAGCGGGTGAGTGAGCAGCTCAATGATATCCTCCATGCTGTTGAGAACGACTCGAGATGTGGATTGCGGAAAGATCAGCACCGAACAGGCAAACCCCAGGCCGATGCCCACGCCAGCCGGCTTAGCAAGTGCAAGGGGTAGTGTGCCGTTGAAGGAGGGAAGCAGGGGCAGATACGTGAGAAACAGGTCCGATATGATGATGGCGAAAATCGCCGTAAAGGTTGCTTTCGGATTGCTGGCTCGGAGGCGTGCCTGTCTGCACGATTATTACTGACCGGGTAAACGAGCGTGGGTCAGAGTCATACCATGAGATATATGAAAGTACAAATGAGACAGTAAGTGACCGCCGTCACTCGCGCATCCAGCATGTGGCCATTGTAAACCAACACCTGGGCCACACTGGCGACTGGTTGCCCGGTTGCGTTAGCCTGTTGCGCGGCGAGTTGCTCCAGGGCCAGCAATTGCGCTTGCGTGTCTGCAGATGATCTGGCCGCGTAGGCAGCCTTCATCGTAATGACGCCCCATACCCAGGCCAAGCAGACACCCAGGTATAGGGAGAGCGCTCCAAGGAGGTAGATAAATACCACACTCGAGGGCGGGAGCATAAGCAATACAAGACTGGTGCAAGCAGTTAGCGCGCATTGCAGAAGAACAGTCAAGTCGACCTACCATGCGAAGAAAGTAGCCTGTCCCAAACTCGACAGGGATGGACTGATCAGGAACAACAAACAAGCCACCCAGGCTGCGACCCAACAGCGGAAAAGGATTTTTAGATCGCGCGCGTTGAAATGGTCAAGGAATGGCGGCAGGCGCCTTTTCCCTCCCTTCAGAACAGTTTCTTGAAGTTTTTCTAAAGATCTCCCATCGTTCCTTGGCGGGTGTTCGTTTGTGTCGGCCATGGTGTCACCGTTGGTTGCTTTTTACCCAGGGACAAAGTGATTGCCGACAGACCTCTCTCTGCGCTGCATGGATGAATTCCCTTCTGTAATGGTGATTCAAGGAGATGTGAGACTGATGATGAGCGACCGTAATATTTACCCAACGAGATGAGTAGAAAGGAGTGCCTAGTGTTGGACAGGCGTGATGATATCGAACCGAGGATGGAAGGCAAGAAAGGGATGATGAATAGACTTCAGGGGAGGGAAATGTCAGACGGTTGAGCACACGTGGGGGCGAGGCGAGTTTATTTCACCTGCCTCGAGTTTGTGTTCGGAAATCCAAGTCGATCTGCAGCCCATAAAGTTTATGATTAGTGAAATAGTCGGGCTGATCTTTGCTGTTCGCATGCAGCTTATGCTCTTAACCCCCCCGTTATGCAGAGGTTGTGCACATCTACGTGCGTCATCGATCTGGGCTGATGTAATCCCAGCGCACAAAACCGGACAATGCCAATGACATAAGCACAATTTTGATTCACTAACAAACACACTAGACCTAAATAGTCTATAGCTGTCGAAATTGACTGAAACCTGGATGTGGATCACTACTCACTCATTTTTCTACTGAGTACTCCGTAGAGTACAAGCAGAATTAGCAACACAGACCTCACTTGGCAAGATCGAGATACCCCTAAAATAACCAATCCTCTAGCTTTCGCCAAAGATGGGCGACTGGGGAGAGAAGGGAAAGGAGTACGTCGCGACCCCCAAATCGCTCCCTTCGGTTCGGTCAGCCTTTACAGCTGCAATACCCGTTTTAGATGGAAGCGCCGCAGCAGTAACAGAAAACCTTTCCACAGCTAGAGGAAGTCAGTACTTTAGTTCCCAAGCTCGGTCAGGTGTAGCGAACTTACTGGCATGTCACGATCTTGCAACCCTCTCTAGCTGATTTATGATAGAAGCAAAGCGCTGAGGTCAGCAATTAGAGCGAGCAAAGAAATTTATTGCATCAACAATAACGACTCTATTCCAAGAGATCAGACTTTGTGATGATCAGCTTAAGTGGAAGATGCTAGTAAACTAGCTCGCGATCAACATGCTGGAAGTTGTTACGTACCTGGCAAGCGGGCGTCGGGATCGAGCGGTAAGCAGAGGCAGAAACAAAATCCGATCACGTGCTTGGATCTCGGCTGTCGGCCGAAGCACCAATTAGCGTGGCCGCCCATCTATCCAGCCGGAGTAGGCGGCACTCGGTCAAGGTACCGAACCCTATGGGCCTCACCATCCAGGAAATCGAATGTATTGCAGAAAGACCCTGTTCCAAGCTTCAAAACTGATGATCTTGAAGCCGACAATAAAAAGTACATAAGAAAGCCCTCTTCCCGTCCCTTTTCTCCGTGCCCTTTTTAATTCCTTCCAGTGCATCTTTCCTCATCTCCCCCTACAGTACCTAAGCTACATAGTATGCTTGGAGGACCTCATACTTAGGGCTCAGCAAATCTTCTAAAGTCATGGACAGTACATATTCATTTAGTAAGCATTATACTAGTATGATAGATGGTAATCAGGCTATTAAGATCTCATGATACACTCCAGACTACTCCTTGGACGTATCCTCGACAGCCACTGCCTCAGGGCCCTTCTCCTCCCTCTCCCAACCAACCGCAGGAAGATCGTCTCCAAATAGCGCATCCATCTGCTCCAGCGTCTTCCCCTTCGTCTCGGGGAAAAAGAAGATATAGCAAATCATGGCGATGATGTTGAACACGAAGAAGACATAGAAGTACCGGAACCCAATGTTCGTCAGCGCAGTGGGCGAGAACTGCGCAAATATGAGGTTCACAGACCAATTTACGAAGGTGGTGCAACTGTTGCCCTGGTTGCGGATGTCCACAGGGAAGATCTCGGCGGGGTAGACCCAGGATATGATGCCCGGGGCGGTATAAAAGAAGCTGAAGACAAAGTTCATGGCCACCATAGCGCGGAGCTGGTTGGCATTGTTCTCGTTCCAGTGCTGTGACATGGCGGCGTTACACACCAGTGCGCCTGCCATGCCAGCGGCAGAAATGATGAGTGGCTTGACCCGGCCAACGCGCTCGAGCGCCCAGAGACCGATAGTCGCCCACACAATCGACAAAGCGCCGGAGATGCCAACGATCATGAGCGTCGTGCGCGTATCAAACCCTAAACTCGAATAGATGCGTGTGGCATAGTAATTTATGACATTTATCCCCGATAGAGGACCAAAAGCTTGTACTCCGCAGCCAAGAATGAGGCGACGCCGCCAGGAGGGCTTGGTCAGGATAGATGTCCATGTGATGGAGTTGTGGGCACGTTCCGCCTCGATCGTGTCCCGAATTTCCTGATATTCGAGCTCAATGTAGCTGGTCTTCTCGGGGGTTCCGTCGCCGTGGAGCTTGTGGAGAGTTGCCAATGCTTCTTCGTGGCGGTCTTGTTCCATGAGCCACCGCGGGGATTCTTGGAGGAACCACACACCACACATAAGCACAACGCCGGGGACGCATTGGAAGGCGAGTGGAAAGCGCCCTGCAGAAGCAGCCAAAGGTTAGTAAACGTTTGGGGGAGCAAGAGAATACAGAACATACATTGGAAGGCGGTGTTGTTAAAAGAGCATCCATAGCCCAACCACTGCGCCACCAGATATCCCCAGCTCAACATCCACTGCAGCAGGCCAGACATCATGCCGCGGGTCTGCGCCTCGGCCATCTCACCGGCGTACATAGGCACAGTAGACGTCAGCATGCCCACAGCTGCTCCGGCGATGAATCGGCCGATGATGAGCATGGTCATGTTGACGGCGCCCGCCTGCAACGCACATCCGAACACGGAGATGCAGGCTCCGGCGAAGACGGACAGCTTGCGGCCCAGTCTATCGCCGGTAAACATGTTGATGATAGTGCCTAAGATGGCGCCACCCTGAAAGGCGGAGACGACACCACCCGTGACGGTGTCACTAGGATTGGAGAAGTACTTGATGAACTCGGTCTGGGCGATGGTCGAGGTGACAATACCGCTGTCATAGCCGAAGAGAAAGCCTTTTGATCGACCAGACTCGTGTCAATACCCATGATCTGAACTTGCAGGTATGAGGTACATGACAAACTCACCTCCGATGGCCAAGAAGACAGCGGACAACAATGTCGAAATTTTAGTCATTTTCCTAGAGAGACAGACGACGTTGATCTTCTGTGGTTTTTCGAGGAAACGGCAGAGTCTGCATCTTATATGAAGCTTGCAATGCGCTAGGCCATGGGTGGCGGGTGACCTCTTGGCTTGACTCCAGCCCCGACAAGCAATATCTAGCGTGGTTGACTGGGGGTCTGGGCCAAAATCCGGGACAAATCTGGGGTCGTCTCATTCCTCTTGTCCCCCATGGGCCATGGTAAGCAGCGAGCCTGGCTACTTGCCGTGGGGAATAGCCGAGTAGGCGCCGGCCGTCATGAGATCTGGGGTAGCACCAGCGCCGATTCAAGCCGATTCGGGGTTCTCTCACCCGAGACCGGGTCACGCCCCATGGGGAGGGGAAGAGTTCTGGATGGCTGACAGCTATGCCACTGGAAGTTGGCTGTTATGCCCAAGGTAGTCGGATCTCCGAGACACCGCAAAACGCAGTCACAATCGAGATGGATGGGGGGGGGCAAGCCCTAAGACGGGAAGTGGCTTGTTCCAAGACGGTTTAGCCTCGCCCGCCAAGTTCGACTAAAGTCGACTAAAGCTTGGGCAGACTCGGATTTTCCGAACTGCTTCAAAGATTGTGGAAGCGCACACGCCCTTGGTTGGTGTCTGACCGTCTATTTGCCTCTGCACGGCTTGCCCTCGCCTCCGGTTTTCGTATGAGTGGGGATTCTGGAGGGGAAAAAAAGCTCGGGAAACCGTTCCCCGAATTACCATGACCATCCCTACCTGCCCAATGGGTGTCGTCAACCCTCACACTGCTGGATCTATTCGCTTAACGATCCTGGCCATGTCCGACCAACTCACACACTAATGCCGAGTTCGACTTTCGCCAGGATTGAAGTACTCTTCGGTGGCCTTCAGACCGAGATACGAGTCCATGCTCGCATCGGGATCATCTGACTCCACGAAACTTCGATTCTGGCGGAGAAAATCGGACCATGACGATGACTGGTAATCGAAATGACTCCCCATTGAACTAGTCTAGCCTCTATATACATATTTATCATAATTACAGCTGCACGAAAACAGAATACTCGCCGTGGGTTAGTCGCACGTCATCGCCCTCCACAGACTGCTTTGCTTCGCCGGCTCGAAGATAAGCCGAGTTCTTTGCGTTCTCGGGCAGCTTGACGACAGCCGTCGTCCCGAACGGCACACGCAGACTAAGCGTCACCGCACCCTGCGCATCGCGCGTGAATTCGACAGTTATCAAGCCGTAAGGACAGTCCACGCTGCCCTGAACGTGGTCGAACTCCACTTCGTAGGGTGGGTCTACCACAAAAGTCCGATACGCCAGTCCGGTTGGCTTCAACCCCAGCACGGCGGCGTAAAACCACTCGTAAATGGTTCCCAACATGTCGTGGCATTTGCTGCGGCAGGCATCCTGCCAGAACTCAAGCAGGGTGGTTTCCCCGCGCCGCAGGAACCGCATATACGATGGATGTTCCTCCTGGCGAGCCATCTGCAGCACCAGATCGGGACGCTTGGCATCCGCCAGCGTGTTGAACAGGAAACGCAGCCCGATCTCGCCGGACCGCATGCGGCCGTCAGCGACGTCGTCCATGAAGGCGGCCATAACATCGGCGCGATGCTCTTGTGGCACCATCCCAAATTGCAGCGCTATTGCTTGCGCAATTGCGTCCCGGTCGCGCTCTGGGTAGTTGTCCAGCGAGGTGTAATACGCATGCGGCCGGGAGGGGTCGTCGGTGACGAGGAGGTGGTGATTGTATGCGGCGTAAATGCGCGCCGCCCATTGCTGGAACTCGTCGGCCTTCTGCGTCTCGCCCAGCTCCCGTGCCATCATCTCCACGTTCTGCAGGCAGCGGTAGTAGATGGCCGTCTCAATGTTAGCCTGGTTATTGCCGTGGGCAATGCCCCGTCCCCAGTCGCCAAGGCCGTGCTCGATCAATCCTCCCCGTCGCTCCTTAGTGCGCATGTATTCCATATAGCGCACTGCCGCGGGGAAGACCTTGGCGATGACATGTGTCGAGCCATAGTATTGTCGAAGGATGTCGGGGAGGAAACACAAGGCGCAGCCCCAGGTGATGGTATCGTGGAGTGGTCCACACATGTAGCGAATTTCGGGAGCCATAGTAGGAACCAATCCACTGGGTTCCTGGGAGTCAAGAATATCATCCAGGATTTTGGTGTACAGGGACTCCATGTCGCGGATGTATTGTGTTGCGGGGGCCAGCAGGTGGGTGACCTCCAGCCAGCCGAATTTCTCAATCTGTGGACAGTCGGTATGGTAGCTGAACAGGTTACTGCTAAATGTCCAATAGCATGCATTCAACAAGGCGTTCACATCCTCCTTATCGGTCTTCATCGTTCCTAGTTGTCTTGCAGCAGATGAGATGTGGCGGCCAACAACCGATATGATTTTCGGGTGGCCATCTTCCCCGTCTAGTGAAACACCTTCTACTTGGATATAACGTGCACTGGTGAAGCTAAAGTCCGGCTCCCACACCTCAGGGGCGCCCGTGCCGGCCAGATAGATGCGGGAAAAAACACCCGTCTCGAACTCTTTGAACAAGGGATCCGGCATTAGAACAGTGCCATCCTCCTTGACTGTCTCGCTGTATCGGACAATAATTTCGGAACCCGCGGCACCCTCAACGACAACTTCAACCATTGTGGATGCATTCTGCCCTAGGTCATAGCAGACAATGCCAGGGCTTGGGCTGTGGGTTTTGATAGGCTTAAAGGTCTCGTGTAGCACGACGGGAGGTTGAGTCTGATAATAAATGTGACCTCGTGGTCCTGTGAGAGGCTTGGCGGGAGCCCAGTGCGCATCGTCGAATCCGGGGGCGTCCCAGCCGGTCGGGTACAGGCGGCGATCGTGGGTTTCGGAGGCATATATGTTGGCAAGTGTGGTGGCACTCTTGCTCACGCGCCAAGTGGGATCAGAGATCAAGGTGGTGTGCTCACCGTCCTCATAGAACAAATGCAGCTCACTGAAGAAGCACAGCTCGTTGCCGTAGCGGACATAGGTATTATCCTCGTACATCGGCCAGAAGAAGCGATCATCGCCCTTGTCACCCGCATAGAAGCCATTGCCCACATGAGCGCCCAGCACATTCTGGCCCTTCTGCAGCTGGGCAGTCACGTCGTAGGAGGTAAATTGTACACGACGGTGGTAGTTGGTCCAGCCGGGATCGAGGCGGTGGTCGGAGGCCGTTCGGCCATTCACGCTCATATTGAAGTGACCCAGTCCCGATGCAAATAGGATGGCGCGTACCGGCGTCCGCGAGAGGTCGAACGATTTGCGCACGTAAATGGGCTTGTCTCCTCCGTCGCCAATCCACACAGCCTTCCAGCGGTTGGGCTCATCCTCGAACCAGGTGCGGAAGATGAGGGCGGTATGAGGCATGTAGGTCTGGTTCATGCTGTAGGGAGGCAGGAGATGAGAACGGGGGTAGGCCGTGAAGAAGTGGTTTGGTGCGCTGTGGAAGGATTGATCCGATTGATCCCAGACGGTCACTCGCCAGTAGTAGCTGCAAGTCGACTGGAAGCCGTTGTCGGGTTTGCAGATGATGTTGCGCTGCTCATTGCTCGTCACGTAGCCAGAGTCCCAGGCCAGTTTCGAGGGACTGACAATGTCATCACGCAGGCTCGACTCGTCAGTAGTCAGTACCACGCGGTAGGCTTTTTGCGAGGCATTTGGTTGGGTGGATGCGATGAGCCAGAAGAAGCGGATCTCGTCGACGTCGATTCCCAGAACCTCATGGAAACCATGAATTCCGCAGCGCGTTATCTCCATGGTAGGTGTAGCGAGTGTGTTTCGGCGAGTGTCATGAGGACTGCCCCAAGCTGGGAGGTATTCTCATTTTGTCCCATTCTCATAGCCCCAGGAGGAAGCATTTCCAGTTACCCCTCCATAAAAGTGGGACGATAATGGAGTCAGTGGTCAGTGTGGGGAGGGGCAAGAAGAGGGGAGAGCGTCGAGAAACTCGCGTGAATTGACCCCGAAAGACCGTCGCGGGTGAAACTAGTCTAGACCGCTTTGGGTCGTGGCACTTTTCGGTGTCTTAGTCAGTAATCACTTAGTCACCGCTCAACAGCAACTGCCGGTTTTCTCTTCCGAGGTTCTCCCGCTCGTTCATTTCCCCGACCACCAGCTCTGCTTCCCCACGGGGAATCCTGGTCTGTCGTGGACCATTATTGCATGGAGTTATGACCACATGCCGCCCTTCTGGCAGTCTGGTAGTGTGTGATCCAACTTAACCCCACCTCCAATCTACAATTAGATTCGTTGTCTAATCTTCGTGTTGCTGCAGAATCCATGACAAGTCGGACTTTCCGGTGAATACGGGACATCCGTCTACTGTCGATCCATTGCCAACGATATCACGGGTCGGCACCCGGCGAAAGGCTGAAGGAATCTCTCGCTTGACTTGGCGAGCTTGCTAGTTTCTTAGCAAGCGATCCTCTTTGTCACTACGGAAATTCCAAGAGAATCAACGGAGCGATGGCTGAGGGTTCGGACTGTGGATTCGCGTCGACGGAGCCTGTGCTCGCACCATAAATTGCGCTGCTTCGCTGTTCGAAATGGAGAGCCAGACAGCCTGAATCCATTGTCAGCAATCTATTAGTCTAGGTTGCACTCGCATATACATCATGGGAAAGTTTGGATTTGCCCTTGCGGCTTTGGCCCTCCCAACAGCACTGGGAGCTCCTACAACCTCCCGCAAAAGCTCCAGCTACGTCAACTGGCGACAGTTTAAAGCCCACGGAGCTAACCTTGGCGGATGGCTGGTGCAGGAGTCGACCATCAACAGTGCATGGTGGGCTGAATATGCTGGAGGGGCTTCAGATGAATGGGGTTTCTGCGAGAACTTGGGTCAACAATGCGGACCCGTCTTCGAGGAACACTATGCCACTTGGATCACCACCGCCGATGTTGACAAGCTTGCAGAAGTTGGGATCACTGCACTGCGGATCCCTACCACCTACGCTGCCTGGATCCACTATCCCGGATCCCAGCTCTACTCGGGCAACCAAACCAAGTACCTGTCTGAGATCGCCACGTATGCTATTGAACAATATGGCATGCATGTCATTGTCGACATTCATGGACTGCCGGGAGGCACCAATGGCTTGACGATCGGCGAGGCGACTGGCCACTACGGCTGGTGGTACAACCAAACCAATTTCGACTACTCCCTACAAGCAGTCGACGCGGTGATCGACTACATTCAGAATTCCGGGCACCCCGAATCCTACAGCCTGGAACCCGCCAACGAAGCCGTCGACAACAGAGACTTTTCTGTCTTCGGTACCCCCGCCGCGCTGACAGACAAGGCAGCGGCCTGGCTCTTGAAATACTACCAAGCCGTGATCGACCATGTCGCCGCAGTGAACCCCAGCATCCCCGTCATGCTGCAGGATAGCTTCAAGGGCGAGAGATTCTGGTCCGGCAACTTCTCCACCGATGCCAACATCGTCTTCGATTCTCACAACTACTGGTTCGACGATACGAATGCCACGTCCGTCACCCTGGCGAAAGACATCTGCACGCGAGCCAAGTCCGTCGCGGGCGATGGCAAGTTCCCCGTCTTTGTCGGCGAATGGGCCATCCAGGCCGGTTCCAACAATACGTTTGCCTTGCGGGAACGCAACCTCAACACCGGTCTGCATGCCTTCCACCAGCACACCCAAGGCTCTTCTTACTGGACGGCCAAGTTCTATGGAAATGGAACCGTGAGTGGACAGGGTAACCAGACCGACTACTGGAATTTCGAGGGCTTCATCGATCTGGGCCTGGTGCATCTCGATAGCAAGAACTATAAATGCGTGTAAGGCGTTTGCCTGGTGGTAGTGGATATCATTTTGTAAATATGTTATGCAGCGTGTGTCCATAGAGCTCGGAGATAGTTCTTTCAAGCTGAAGAATATTTATACTCGAATATTATCGAAGACGCTGAATTATGCTTCAGTCCACCAATAATAGTCACAAATTCTGACGGCAGCAATTAGAACAACTTGACTTCGAGAATTGTCAACTTGGGACTTTTCCGGTTGGAGACTCAATGAATCTATCCATGGTTTGCTGATACCGACCGCGCAAGCGGACGGTCGACCCGCCCTTTTCCTAGCTGGGTTAGACTGACGCGTGTTTGCCGTACGCCCCGTCAACGGTCATGACGTCAGAAATCAAGGTGGTTCTCGCACGGCCTCAAATTGTGATCATGTCGACACGAGTACAGTACATTGCTACACGTGCTTGATGGCCTAGGTCTGGACCTAGGCCGGATGCCGCCGTGTAATTAGGTTCCGCGGTGAGACTACCATATTTCAAGATAGCTCAACGTGATCATCTCTCCATGTTGAGGATAGCGTTACGACTGAGCGCAATCTCGTTGGCTTACCAATTGCTATAATTTGTAACATAGAAGTAAGTATCTATAAAACCAATCTAGCAGACAAATTCCAACTACTATGATACAGTATATTGGTGGTAATTAAATCCTACACAGCCTAAGTACAAAGACAATGATCTACACAGATCAGAGAAGAAGACTAATTAGTGTACAGACATGTCACCTCGATCGACAAGGTGATCGCGAGAACTGATTAGTAGATAGTGATGTTGTAAGCGTCCAGCTCGTAAAGGAAGGTCTGGATCGACGCCTTGTCCTCGACACACTCCAGAGTGGTGCCGTTGTTCTTCCAAAGGGGACGAAGAGGCCACGAGCAGATGTTCTGGTGCTCGCCGGCGTTGTCGCCAGTGAGCACGGTACCGTTCAGCGTGACGGGGTCGACTCCCTTCTCCACCCATCTCATGAGGTCACCGAGCGAGTCCTGAGGGTAGGGACCGTTGGGCTGCAGCGAGTTGGTGTTGCAGTGCGAGGCACCGGGCACAAGGTACAGGCGGTAGAACTCGTTGATGGCCTTGATCGATTCATCGTAGTTGTAAGTCGTGTTGGGGAACATGGTGTTGCGCACGGACTCGAAGTAACGGATCGACGACGACGCAGGGATGGAGTTATCGGATTCACCGTGGTAGTGAATAACCTTCCCACCAGCAGCCTGAAAGCGCGACAGGTCGGGCCAGGTCGTCTGCAGCACGTCCTCGTACCGCTGCAGGCCCTCCAGCATCCAGTCGCGGAGCACGTCGTAGGTCACGTTATCGAGGTTGGACAGGTTGTCGAGGTCCAGCAGCTGCAGGCCGTGAGTAACCCACTCGCCGCCCAGTTCGGAGATGTCAATGCCATAGGTCTTAGTAGTCGCGTCGTAGCTGGTTTCAGCGTCGGTGAACTCGGATCCAATTTGGTACCAGAAGTAGGCCTGGCGACCCTCGGAGTCCTTCAATCCGTCAAGAATGGTCTGCGCGACGCGGACACCCTCAGCGGTGATAGTGCCGTTCTGCGCAGGAGTCGAGACGCCCATGCTGGTGCTGGCTGCGCACGAGTACGGCTTTCCGATAGTGGACTTGAGGTCGAAGTTCAACTTGCAGAGGTCGCTGCGCGAGATGACTCCGTCTTTGCGACCATCCAGAGCGTCGCACCCGTCGATAATCTGCGTCACCAACTCGGACATTTCGCAGTTGGGGGGGTAGTATCCCAGAGTCTGCTGGACGACCTGTGGCACAAGATGGTTGACCTGTTGTTGACCGTAGCGAATGGCCGGGGCACCAATGACAGCACCGCTCCATTCTTCGGGAAAGCGCTGAAGCTGACTCCAACCCTCGCGACCGCCCTCAGAGCAACCCTGGTAGTAGGAGTAGAGCTTGTCGGTCATGTTAAAGAAGTTCTTAGTGAACGCCTTGCCAATGGAGGACATCTCGTGGTGGGCCTGGTAGCCGAACATGTACAGGGCATCGTAATTGGCGGTGCCGTTCACAAGAGGGTAGACAGACGAGAATTGAGTGTCGAAGCTGCCAAACCCTCCATCGGTGCGGCCAGCGACGGCACCGTAGGGCAGACCAGCGGGGACGTTGGTGGCGACGTTGATAGCGAACCCGAAGCCACCAGTCGAGAGCCAGCGGTTCTGGAAATCCTCGGGGGATGGCATCCAGAACTGCAGCAGAACCTCGTCGTCCTTACCCGCATGGGAGTAGGTCATGGTGATGTTGCAGTAGTTGTAGGTGCCGGCAGGATAGTAGTTGGATCCAGCGGTGGATTCATTGTAGACCGGGGCTGCGGTGACGCTGGAGGGGTTGGTGACCACCCCCTGGGCCAGACCGGTGGAGGGAATCGCCGCCTTGGCGTAGGCGGAAGTACAAACATCTTCCAGGCTGACAGCCTGGGCTAGAGCCGCAGCTGAGATGGCCAAAGAGAGGTACTTGGCCATGATGAATGAACGACTGAGCAGTAGAGAACGAATGGAAGGAGTGTGGTGAGAGTGAAGAATCGAAGTCTTGGGCGGGTTACAGCGAGTTCTTATATGAAGCCATACCTTTTCACAAACAACCAAGCATTCAGACCCGCCTTGGGCAACGTAACCAGTTCCACCGGGTGTTTCCACCGACTTTACCTTAATCTTATGCTTGTGAAGATCTTACGACCATTGAAACAGGTCAAGTCGGCTGAGGGACGGAACGCCGCGTCAGGTCCGATGGTGAAGATCTCGGAGATAGTATGATAGTGGTGGCAGGACCAAGGCTAGATGATGGAGATAAGAAGCGTCGTCATGTCTCCATGTCTGGGGACCGGTGAATCCACAATCTGCAGCATAAAGTGTTTAAGCTTGTGGAGCTCAGTGTGGAGAATGAGGTTGAAGAGCAGGAACAGTGGTCGATCACTTACCCAAAAGGCATAAGTCTCCGCAAGTAGTGCGAATCATCCCAAAGGATGCTTACTATCCCAATTCAAATGCCATAAACGCTTCTCGTGCAATAGGTTTCGAAGCTGTTTCAATGATATTATTGTGGTAAGAGAATTGAAGAACCTGTTCGTGGGTCCGGAATAAATTTTATCCAGACAACCAACTGACTAATATATCAGGTGACCGACTTACTCAATTGTACATCCATGACACAAACAGTACAAACAAGAAGGCAACCACGCCGGCCTAGACGAGCCTCCCATTTTCAGAGTCATCTCCAATGTACGAACAAGATACTAACAAATTCAAATCTTTCCTTGATTCACACGTCCTTCCTTTGCAACCGAAAGTATCTCTTGCTCCAGAGCCTCGAACAGTTGCCACTCAATGCCGGCCTCTCCGAGCATCTGACGTGCCGATGACTTATTGTTTATCGAGCACGGCGACAGCGAGCCGAAATAAACCTTCTCGATGCCTTTTCGCCCCTCCTTTCTTGTTTCGATGATTTTCTGCACGCAGGACATGTCACTTTCCTCATGCTCCACGCAAGGCTCAAAACTCATGTACATGATCAGAGAGCGATCAGGCTCAGAGGGTAGGACATCCCCGACCTCATTGTCTGGGACTCCATGGACGGCAGCGTAGTTGGAAAGACAGGCCTGCTCCGCATGGGGTCTCTTCACCAGCTCCATGGTATATCCTGATGATAGAAGCCGGTCGTCGTTGTACAGCTCGTTGTCAGTTCCCCGGACGAGTTTTCGCGAAATCAGGACTGCTCCGGCCCGGAAGAGGGTGGGGCGCGGCGGTGACAGCTTGGCCAGGTTAAGACAGTGGCGGAGATATGTCAGATGCGGACAAGGCTCCACGAGCGTACTATTGTTCGCCGGCTCGGGATATAAAGAGAGAATCATGGCGGAAACGGTTTTGACTGTTTCAACGGGATATTGGCTGCATGCGATTGCGCAAGATGACTGACATGGACAACCACCAGGGGTATCTTGAACACCGCATTTTATACTACGCACGATGCTGAACTTGGTACTCGGACGTTATACCTACTCCAAGATATGACATCATAATACCAGCTGACGCTATGGAAGGTTTCGAGGAAGGTCTCTGTGGTGCACAATTGGTGATCTAGGAGCAAAGACCCGTGGCGAGGTATGTAGGGGTATCCCAACGCGGCAGGAGGGGATACAGGCTCCTTGATGACTACTCATATAATCCTTATGGATCATCTGAATGTGATGTTCTTCTTGATGCCTATTGCGTGACTTCGTGACTTGATTTCTTCGTTTGCCCGTTTTCCAGCCAGCTGCTCAATTCTTCGTGACGTCAAACTGTCCCTTCCCCTGAGAATCTATGGCCATAACAAGAGGAGTTTCGACCTTGATAAAATTCTCGGCAGTCCAACTCATCACGGACATGACTGTCGGCTCGGCAGGTTGCCTACTACGATGGCTTTTATTTCTGCTGCACGCCGCTTCAAGCGGAACTGTGACGAAAGAAGCCAGAACAAGCTTGTCTGAAGTCACGCCCTCGTTTGCCTGCTCTGCTGAACACCCTCAATCAGTCATGGTATACTATTGTTGTGGAACTTCGAGGAGAAGGCAGGTTCCTGCGCCTGTCAACGCCAGCAGGCCGGGATCGAGGTCTCCTGTATCTTGCCCGTTTGGTCGGACGAAGGGCCTCGATCGTCACGACTATCCTTGATGTCTCCCACCACTAGGGTCTTCGGCGTCGCACAAGAGCTGATGGGTGGTAGTCGATCAGAAGGAAGGACATACTCAACCAGGCATACCCAGTGATATCAGTTCCTGAAAGATAGCTTCCAAGATGCTATAAATCCCAAGGTAGCCTCGGCACTCGAATCTTACGGACCAGTATCACAGCTTATGGATTAAATAATGACTGACACCAGATCACAGACGACCCAGTGGGGATACCGATGGAGATCCTCCGAAAACTTCATCCTAGCGACAGTAGCCGGGGGGATTATGCGGAGTGAGTCCCCTTTATGCCGCAACCCATTGCGCGGCCCTTCAGAGAGCCACGGACACTGATCTCCAGCGATTACAGGCATGTTCCTCTGGAGCTTCATCATCCCTCTCCTTCCTTACATGCTAGAGGAGCGGATTGGCCTCGACAAATCCAAGACGCAGAACGTGACGTTCCTCGTATTGGCCGAAACGGCCTTGACGTCTTCTGTGTCCAGCCCTGTCATTGGCACGCTCGCAGATCGCTGGGGTGCTAAAACGGTCTTTCTCTTCTTCTCCGTAGCTCTGGCGGCATGTTGCACAGTCAGTGTGGCACTTGCACGTAGCGGTATGTCTCAACCTCCTCCATCCTGATCACTGACATGCACTATCTGCTCCTTGCTCCTTTCCGGATTACATACAGGCAGCTAACCACCAACAGTAACGATCATCTTCGTCGCGCGCTTTTTCCAAGCCATTGCCGACAACTGCATGTGGATCGGCGGCCTTGCTGTGATCGGCCGGACCTTCCCAGCGCACAACTTCGGCAAAGTCATGTCAGTGCTGAGCGTGACCGTTGCCGTCGGCACCTCCGCGGGGCCCGTACTCTCCGGAATCCTCTTAGAGAAGGGAGGCTATTGGGTGGCATGGAGCAGCGCCTTCGCCGTCCTCGTGGTCGACGCAACCCTGCGCTTGCTAATGATTGAGCGCAAACCCGAGGAATCAACAAGTCAGTCCGCTTCACTCCCTTCCTTCTCGCGTCATCGTCTCCTCGCATCCACTGACTTCACCCAACAGCCTCGCACAAGCAACCCCCGCACTCCACCTCCAGTTCCGACCCCGAACGCGCCCCCTTACTCCCGCGCACGCTCTCCACCGACTCCTGGCGACACCAGCAACCCACCCCGCAGCCCAGCAGCGCGAACCCAACCGCGACACAGACCCCAGAACAAGCCGGCCTCCAATACTACCGCTACCTCCTTCGGCAACCGCGCTTCACCGCCGCGATGACCGCCTACACGTTTTACGCGATGCTCGTCGCCAGCTTCGACACCACCCTGCCACTGCACATCCGCGCCGTCTTTGGCTGGGGCAGTCTGCCGGCGGGGCTGCTGTTCGTGGGGCTGCAAGTGCCCGGGATCCTCCTGACGCCCGTGTGCGGGTGGCTGAAAGACCGCGTGGGCACGCGCCTGCCCACGACGCTGGGGTTCCTGCTGCTGACCCCGTGCCTCTGGGTGCTGGGGATCCCCGGAGACGGGCGGTTCCCGTGGGCGAGTGGCGGTTCGCAAACGGGGAAGGCGCTCTACCCCGCGGCCGTGGTGGTCATCGGGTGTTTCTTCTCGGCGTTAAACGGGGTCGGGTTCTTGGAAGCTACACGTAAGTTTGTGCCTCCCACCCCTGTGAGTATTGCAACATCAGAGTGTACTGACCTGGTCGGTCTTGGATGGGGATAGTCACCATCAACGAGCTCGAAGCCAAGCATCCCGGCATCTTCGGCCCCCACGGCGGCCACTCCCGCGCCCAATCCATCGCGTGGATGGGCTGGACGATCGGCATGTTCCTGGGCCCCATTATGTCAGGCCTGTTGGTCGACAAGATCGGGTATCTGAATTTGAACTTTATCTATGGTGAGTTTTCCTTTAGGGAGAGAAAGTGCATTCGATAGGGCGCTGACAAGACCCAGGCATTCTGTCGCTCGTGTTTGCGGTGGTTGTCTTCCTTAGCTTTTCGAAGAAGCAGGAGTGAGAATTCCGCGGGCGCGTGCTGTGATCTTTTGTGTGGGAGCAAATGTCGATTTGTTCTAAGTAGTGTTATTGTCTTCGGGATTATTGTTTTCTGTACGTGGGGCATTGGGAAAAATAAGAGGGTAAACTTGGTTTACTGCGTGAATTCCGCTAGCGCACTGCATCCTTTCGAGTATTGACTATGACTATGGAACTTAGCATGATAAATCTGCGGTTCTACTATACGTACGTCCAAGCACTGGTCACCGATGAACAACATACATGCAGACATCAAGGGAAACTAGCAGCGGAAGCCCCACGCTTATTTCAACAACTCATTGATCATGTGTCCACGACTACGCAACCACAGTAGATGCGGACCTCTGATTAAATTGAATCTCGGTCGATTTTCGCCGGGTTGTGCTCCTACCCCATTGCACTAGCGGCAGCCAGGACGCAAGGCCGCTGGATCCACCTGGACAGAAAAGAATTGATCGACTGCCGTCGAGCCCCGTCTCGGAACTGAACCCAGGGATCGGCGGCAGCAAGTCGCATGGAGGGCAGGCATTTATTGCAGGGCGAGAAACCCTGCTTTGGAATGTGACTGGTCCAAATCCCGATAGCATATGCGGGCGCGAAGGAGTCGTATAAGAAAGGGAGGAAGGGATGACCAGGAAGATCCTTCCTTGGATTTTCCTCACATACCGGGGCGTAGGTCTTTTCAAATTGGGCACACCATGCTGCTGCTGGTTGCTGTTTTTGCTCGCCTGCTGTCCCTGCTGCTGTTGGCCAACCCGGTCGCAGGTGCCTGTGGTGAGGATGGGGTCTACGACTACATCGTCATCGGAGGTGGCACGGCGGGAAATGTGGTCGGCGCTCGTCTGTCCCAGGCCGGGCACAGCGTCTTGATCGTCGAGGCGGGTGGCATTTATGAGCTGGACAATGCGAACCTGACTATTCCCCTCATGTTTGGCGCCGTAACCGGAGGGAGCCCGGATACAATTGATCCCCGCGTCGATTGGGGCGTGATTACCACCCCGCAGCCTGGCGCGAACAACCGTCAGCTGCATTATGCACGGGGCAAGACTCTCGGTGGCTCGTAAGATGAAAGTCCCCGTGTCGCGGTCAGCTGGGCTGATGTGGTTGTATAGGTCTGCGATGAATGCCATGCTATACCAGCGGTTAGTCACGCGTCTATCCCTATTGCTGTGCAGGATTGTTGACCACAGACGACAGAGGCACCAAGTCGACGTATCACGCTTGGGCAGAAGCCGTCCAAGATCCCAGTTACGAATGGGACGAGATTTTACCCTTCTTCGAGAGAACCTTCCACTTCACACCACCCAATCCAGACAATGGATTGGATAACACGTCTATACACTGGAATGCCAGTGCCTTTTCATCCGAAAACCCCGTCGAGGGCTCAATTCAAATCTCATACCCCAATTTCCGGTCGCCATTTTCCACCTGGTTGAAATTGGGCTTCGAGGAATCTGGGATACCTGAGACCAATGACTTCGTCAGTGGCAGCTTGGTGGGAACGCAATATTCTGCCGCAGAGATCTCCCCGGTAGACGAGCGCCGTAGCAGCTCGGATTTTCTTCTAGGTCTGGCTGAGGAAGAGTCATTTTTGACCGTCTGCACTCGATCTCTGGCACGGCGTGTCTTGTTCGATGATCAGCTTAATGCGCAGGGCGTAGAAATCGAAAAAGATGGAAAGGTTTGGACGGCGTCGGCAGCTAAGGAAATCATTGTATCCGCCGGAGCGTTCAACTCACCCCAAGTCCTCATGGTGTCTGGCATTGGGCCTCGCGATCAGTTGGAGAACCTGGATATCCCTGTGCTTGCCGATCTACCTGGCGTGGGCCAGAACATGTGGGATCATGTCTTTTTTGCTCAATCCTATCCGGTCGCAGTCGAGACCTTGACCAAGCTCTTCACGGACACAACCTATATGACTGAACAGATTCTGAGATATCAGACTTCTCACGATGGCCCAATGACTTATGCCCCCAATTTCCTCGCCTGGGAGAACCTCCCGCCTTCCTATCATGCCGAGTTTTCCGCCGGAACACAGGAAGAATTAAGCAATTTCCCTGCTGACTGGCCACAGGCTGAAGTATGATCTTTTTCCGAGGAGGAAATTTTGAACTATCGATTGCTGACGACAGTGGCAGTATATCGCATTCGATGCGCATGTTGGAAACTACAGCAATCCCGCAGAAGGTCAGCCCACAGATGGACGGCAATACGCCTCCATAGTCGGCGCTCTCGTTGCGCCAACATCTCGCGGAAACATCACCCTCATCTCCAACTCCACCGAGGAGTTGCCGGTAGTCAATCCGAATTGGCTCACAAGCCAGACCGACATCGAGGTTGCGTTGGCCATCTTCAAACGAACCAGAGAAATTTGGGCGAGTGACGCCTTGCAGTCGATCACGACTGGGCCGGAATACTATCCTGGAGCAAATGTGACAACCGACGAGGAGATCCTTGACGCCATTCGCAGCTCTGTCATCACGGTGTGGCATGCATCCTGTACATGTAAAATGGGGCCTCGGGAGGATCCCATGGCAGTTGTCGACAGTGAAGCACGAGTTCACGGCATCCAGGGACTGCGTGTGGTCGATGCGAGTGCATTCCCTCTTCTGCCTCCTGGTCATCCTACTAGCACAGTCTGTGAGTCAAGGTCGCATCAAGGGTCTTACATGAATCGTGCTAATCCCTCTCACAGACATGCTAGCTGAGAAAATCAGCGCGGCTATTCTTGCGCAGTAGAAGAGACGGAAGTGTCGATGACAATTGTAAACTAACCGTGTGACACCTGATCACAACCCATAAAGAAATATTATCAGTGCGCATCATGCGTCTTCCCAATATAGAAACAGCCGCAGTGCGTAGCAGCACGTAACTCAGAAAGCGAAAGGTCCAGTGCATTCTCGCCTGGACCTGCGGGAAAATAAGTCCATTGGTCGGTTCTGGGCTTCACAAGCAGGTGTTGCCTGAAGTAAGTCCTAGATTAAGCCATACTGTGTCACCGACCCAGTCAACTTGGCGGCGATCGCCACAGTTTCATGCATCACCGACAGAATAGAGTTAAGATTTGCCATAAGGGTGGTCGCTCCCCACCACATATTCGGTAACAGAGAAACACAGACTACGGGACTCGATGCAAGTAAAAGTGAATGTATCCGACAATAGAAGATTGATTGGCTGCGTGGAATGTGCTTGTTGACGAGATGACGTTGTGGCAATGGGTGCAATGGCTTAAGCAACCTAAAAAGTTACCAGCGGTCAAAACATAAAAGTTGAGACCAGCCTGGGTTGTACTCTAATGGTAGGAATCATCTTAGTAGCCTGGAACTGTTTTCCTTACCAAATATACTTTCGAGATGAGAATCAATCTATTGTCTCTTTGCCTCCTCCCAGGCCTTGATCTCACACAAGGCTTGCAATTTCCACTCGGTTTGGCAAAGGCACACAAAGGTCACGCAGACGCGAGCTTGGTTCAATTTCTCGGGCCTTACCTTGTTGAGACCGGCTCTGTCCAGAATATCCAGCTTAATTTCGCACAGGAGAGCTTTGCAGGCAAGCTCCATGTCGTCTATGGGGACTGCAACTTAGAACAAGCAGCCGATGCAACTCAGATAGTGGGAAGCTTCGAGGTGCAGAGTACGGAACACCCAGATCGGCTTGTATGGGTTGTGCCCTCCGATGCACAGGAATCACAATGTCTGCTTGCCTTCCACGAATGTGCTATGGTTGGCCGGTCGCCTCCTATCTCTTTGGAACAAGCGCCAGATCATCCTAAAGAAGATTCTCGGATCGACAAGGACTCTGTAATCTGGTTCAATGTGGTCGAATACACTCGGTCGCGGTTCCACGCCAAGGCGGTGGTGAATAGCGCTGCAGCGAAGAATTCCAGTATCGCCATCGTGGGCGCAGGCATCGCGGGGCTTTTGACCAGTCATTTGCTAAGCTCGGTCGGACTACACAACTGGCATATCCACGAGGCCTCCCAGCGTCTAGGGGGGCGAATCCGAACAGGCTACCTCAATGGCACCTCACCCGAGGATTATCAATATTTTGACATGGGCCCCATGCGACTACCCACCAAAATCAGATACACCGGCACCACCGAGGTCCTGCCGTTTGAAGATCACCGACTAGTGATCAGTCTCATTGACAAGCTCAATCGACTCAATGCCGACCACCACCCGGAGTTAAAGATGGAGTTCCTTCCTTTCGACGTGATTACCGATGAAGAGGACGGGCCGAGCCATACGCTTAAAGACCTGGATGAACGCGATCAACAGAAGTATACCGAGTTCCTAGCTGACAAGATGTTTCAGGCTCACAAGGCTGCATTGGCTGCGGGGAGTACGCACTGGTCTGAAGGCGCATACCTGCGCCAGCTCCTGAGCTCGAACGATCAGATGATTAATTACATCGCCGACCGGGAAGATACGCCTATCTGGGAGAGCCTATACTGGAACAAATATTTCGCTGCCTCAAGCTGGGAAACTCTGGACAAAGGATTCGAGTCGCTACCCAGAGCATTCGCGCCTCATGTAACGGACAAGATCACGCTGGGCCGTCGAATCAGCGGGTTGAGCCATGACGCATCCACAAACAAAATCTCTTTATCTTGGCGCAATGATCCGAAGGACCCGGAAACCGTGGATGAACAATACGACTATGCCGTTGTCGCTGCTCCGTTCAGCATAGTGCGTGCCTGGGAGTTGCCGGAATACCCCGAGCTCCTTGGATGGGCGATTCATCGGCTGCATTTCACGCAATCATGTAAAGTTGCTCTGCACTACCGCTCGCGGTTCTGGGAGGATGGCAAGAATGCGCAATACCGAGGCTGCGCCCGTGTGGACGCTTATCCCGGTATCGGCGATATGTGCTATCCCCCGTATCAAGTGAATAGCACGGGCCCGGCAGTGGTTCTAGCTTCCTTCACCACGGGTAACATAGCCCGGACGATGTCTGCGCTGGGAGAAGCAAACCACGTCGCTCTGGCGCAGCGGGGCATGGTTCGCCTTCATGGGAAAGTTGCTGATGAGGAGTTCACCGGTATGTGGGTTGAATCTTGGCATAGATATGAAGATGGCTGATTCCTGGTCTGATAGGAGTATACGAACGTCTGTGCTGGGAAAACGATGAGTTCACAGGTGGGGCCTGGGCGTCTCCCCTCGGCGATCAACAAGAGACATTCCTGCCAGCAATCTATCAAACCGAGTCCAAGACAATCTTCATTGGGGAACATACGGCTTATACGCATGCGTGGCTTTCATCGGCCGTCGACTCGGCCTTTCGCGGCACGGTGCAGTTGTTGCTGGACCTGGGTCTGGTGGATGAAGCCAGGGAGATTGTGGAAACATGGGGAGCAAGATGGATCATATTGTAAGGGCTGCTCCACAGGCTTGAGACTAGGCTGCCGTGGATGAGGACGCTGGAGACAAGAAGTAAGCTGGAGACTGGAGAGGATGTGAAGAAGTACAAAGAGGATGACGCTGCGCTGGGCGTCCGGTTGGTGCAGCAGCTGCCGAAACAGGAAACCGCCGGCGGTGCGGGCCGCATCTGCGGTACCATTCGAAAGCCCAATAATGCCGGATGCCATTAGGCGGTGCTCGACCAGCAGGTGCATCACGACTATTCAGCAATCGATAACTTATAGAATGTCTATGATTATGATGATGATGTGTATTTTGATCTTTCTGGATGTCTTTTTTCATTCGGTGGTCTTTGGAATCGTGTTGGTTCACTTGGTGGTAGTGAAAGGAAACCGGTAGTGGAAATATATTTTCTGGGGTAACTACTGGAGTGCTCCAGGAAACCCGGACGAATAGGATAGAAAGCATTTTAGAGCATTCTTTTATCAAGTAACTAACACCGCTAAATCATGATAAGCTAGCTCTAATCCATTTCAAAGATGAAGAGGCCAAAGCCAGAACAGGATGAAAAAGTGAAGCGAAGGAAAAAGGCAAAAACAGAATGGGACGAGCCGGGCTTGAACCGGCCACCTTCAGATTTACGGCCGAAGTTAGTACTTCAGTCTGACGCGCTCCCAGATGCGCCATCGTCCCAATTGTTGAAATATTATTGCCATACTTTGTTCTATCAATCAAAATTACCACGTACACCGTGATCCTGGCTAATGCACACTGATTCTCTAGTAGCCAATGGCCGTTTCCTACACCTTCCGCTCCTTTCCGCCCACTGACGTTATATCTCATCAATACCTACCTAGATAAGACTCGGAAACTTCATGGTTGAGACTCTTCATCAATTCAAATCCCATCTTCTTCAACCGCCTTACTTGGACGACCAACATTTATAAACCAGGTTCTCAAAGCTGCTTCCACCTACAAGATCCACTCCGTCTCCAACATCTCCACATTTCGCCTTGGCATGACCTACCAAGTTCTGCTTCCCCAAATCTCCAACTCTGGTCCCGCGCCTTACCGACCGAAACCTGAGTCTGCGCCCTGCAGAAATCCTGTCGATAAGATGTGACTCAATACCGGTTCTTGAATCCGACACGGACTCCTTCTCCTCAGTGATACGGGCCTCGCCTGCATAATCTTCGAGTGATAAGCATCTGATTGGATGCACGGGTCCTGCCAGCTGCTTTGATGCGAGTCATCGGCTTTTCTGAAGACATCTAATACAGTCACTAGATCCTGGGCTCTCCCCGTCTTTACAATCGCCTACAAACTCAAACGTACCACACCACATCACCATGGCCTCAGCTACACTTCCGACATCAGCGATGTCCCAAAGGGCGCAGGATGTAATCCAGAAGGTCAGCAACAACGTCATGTGGGACGTGATGAAAGACGTCTGGTGCGAGACGACCAATCCGAATGGCTACGTCAACGTCGGCGTGGCGGAGAACTCGCTGATGCACGGGATGCTGCTGAAACACCTGAACCGCACCCTCGAGCTCCCGGCCAAATACCTCACCTACAACGACGGTGGTGGCGGTTCCGTGCGACTCCGCCGCGCGATGGCCGCATTCATCAACCGGCATTTCAGCCCCGTCATGCCCGTGATGGCCGACCACCTGGTCGTCACCAACGGGGTTTCCCCGGCCATCGAGCACGTAGCGTGGTCTTTCTGTGATCCCGGGGAAGGGATCCTTCTCGGCCGTCCATTCTACGGGACCTTCATTCCCGACCTCTCGCTCCGGTTCGGTGCGTCAGTGGTGCAGGTCGCCTTCGACGACTGCGACCCGTTCAGCCTCGAGGCCGTCGACAAGTATGAGCAGGCTCTGCTGCGATTCCAGACCGACACCGGCCGCCGAGTCAAGGCGCTGATGCTCTGCCACCCGCACAACCCGCTGGGACGGTGCTACCCACGTCATGTGCTGATCGCACTGATGAGACTCTGCCAGAAGTACCAAATGAACTTCATCAGCGACGAGATCTACGCGTTATCGGTGTGGGAGAACACCGTCGATCAGGCCCCGGCACCTGTGGCGTTTGAATCCGCCCTCTCCATCGACCTCACCGACATCATCGACCCCGCCCTCGTCCATGTGCTCTGGGGCCTGAGTAAAGACTTCGGCGCCAACGGGCTGCGGATGGGGGTGATAGTTTCCCAGTTCAACCAGGACGTCCACGCGGCTTTGGGTGGGATCTCACTGTACTCGTATACTTCCGGGACGGCCGATCACCTAGCGTCACTTCTTCTCGAGGATGTCGAGTTCACGGAGAAGTACATTGCTAGGAATCAAGAGAAGCTGTCTACGACGTATGCGTATGCGACGCGCCGCCTCAAAGAGTTGGGGATCGAGTATGCGCCTGGCTGCAACGCTGCATTTTTCTTGTGGGTGAACCTGGGGAAGCGGTATGTTGAGCTGCATCCCGAAGAGGCGGGGAGCGTAGTGGGCGAGAAGGTGATGCAGCGACTACTGCAGAAGAGGGTGTTTCTCGCCAGTGGTACGTTATTTGGGTCGGAGAAGGACGGGTGGTTTAGGATTGTTTTTACGCATCCCGTGGAGTTCTTGGACTTGGCTTTCGGCAGGATTGCTGCAGCTCTAGAGTAGCCTGCACTAGAGTGAGATTAAACCAATGCATTTAAGAATGTTTCGCAGAGCCCTGCTGCACTACTGTGCTGTTATTCGAAAGCCCACAATCGAACGGACGTCATGAGCATTCATTCTGATAGTTTCAAAACTTGTTATATTATCAACAAATCGAATTCACCGACCCCTTAACCAAAGCGCGGCTCCTGCTTGGCGCCCTCGACAGCAGCCAAATACGACGGCCGGTCCTTGACGTAGAACTCGATATCCACCTTCCCACCCAGGTTGGTGTCGCCGTTGTCCAGAGTACCCGCCTTGATCACGGTCTTATCGGCCATGAGTTCGAGCTCAGTGTACAAGCTGGATCCACAGGTCGGACAGAAGAAGTGCTTGTTGATCTTGCCGCTGGCCCCGACAACGTCATAGGAGGAGGGTGTTCCTGAAAGCGTTAGGACTGACTGACGGATTGGGACTGGGGTCTGTCTGCGCTCTACCTTTGTTGATTTTGAAACTCTGGCGGGGAACGACTGCGTTGGAGGTGAAGGCGCCGCCGGTCCACTGAAGGAGATTAGTTCAGCCTGCCTAATGGCCCATATGCGATTTCATCCGGGCGCACCTTTTGGCAGTCAGTGCAGTGGCAGAGCGCTTTCAGGTACTCATCGGCTGCGGGGAACTTGGTCAGCTCACGGTCCTGGTTGGCTGGGGTGAACATACTTTCAGCGGTGTAGGTGATATTGCCGCAGAGACAGCTTCCGGTGAGAGTCATGGCGTCGAATGATTAGAATATTGGGCTGGGGGGAGAAGATCGATGGGTGTGTTGAGAGCTGAGGGGCAGTTGCAGCTCCCACTCCAGCTGCCAGCTTTATATGACGATCTCCACCCCGCTTCGGAGCAGACACCGAGACGCCGAATTCGATGCCCCTCTTCATTCCCGGTAACACCGCCCCAGCAGCCCTGGTTCTGGCACCGGGATAAGGTACAACCTGTCATGCTTAAGGAACCAGGCTAGATGGCCAAGCCACGTCTATGTCGATTGATCATGGTGACACGGGATATGAAAAATCTGGTCTAGACTCGGTGATTGACCGTTCGGTCGCGCGCGCAGTGTGAATTGGCTCAAGTCGCGGGGAGATGAACAATTGCTCCGATGACATGGCTCCCAGTATCTAGAGATGAAAAGAATACAATGATAGCTGACTAGCTTCCGTCATCTTATACCTCTGTGCCGACTCCCAAGGTCCTTCGCAACAAGGCCAATGATTAAACGCCTCAGGCACGAGTGAATGATGCCTTAGGCTAAAATCTGGACTCCGAACGCCGAACGCCGAGTCCCGAAGGCTAACCGAATACAGACCAATGGAGGGGAACAACGATAAGCTTGACAGGTAAACGTTTATCCATGACACTGGCACGCGCAAAGTGCCACAGGATGCAGACCTCATCATCTCACAGGCTGTGGCAGCTGGAGAGCTTCGAAAAGTAGACGGGCCCTTCACCCTCACATGGTACTGTACCATAGAGTCCACGTGAGTCTTGCGTCTCCGAACAACACACACTCATTAGATACCACACGTCAGATCTGACCCTCGCAGTGAATCAGTTTACCAGACCAGACAAGATGCCAGGAGCAGGCAAGAATGTCCGACGACGAAACGGCAAATTTGCTTCTTGTGAACCATGCCGGAAGGACAAGGTACGCTGCGACCACGGAATCCCCGTGTGCTCGCGCTGCTTCCAACGGGATACGGCAACACGCTGCTTCTATCATCCTGCACCTTTGACGCGCAAGTCGGAGAGAAAGAACTTGAGAGCGAGCCTTTCGAATGGTGGAAATGCACAGGAGTGAGTGATACTCTGCAACCCGGGTCAATGCTGCTCATTGACGGTGGAACAAGGCTACAGGACCAACAAGAAGCCACGACAGACGTGATCGCGGTCGAAGGACCGAATCGAGAACCGTCGCCCTTCAAAGCGTCTGCGTGTAACCCTGAGATTGAGACACCGCTTCCTGCAGGGTATCTGGGGCCGACCAGTTTTCTCGATGCGTTTGCAGAGACTCGGGATACCGACAAGCAGCCGCCCACGGCCACTCAGACCGAGGCCGCAGAAGCACTGCCCGCCCACTGGGCACACAAAGTAGCCGAGATTCTCCGCTGGCTGAAGGAACTGCCCATTATCGAGCACTTGGTGCATGAGTATTACCGACTCAGCCAGTCCGCCGCCATACCCGCCCCGTTTATCCTGAACGCATTAGCCTCCTTGTTAGGGGACACTGCTTCAGCCACGTCCGTTCTCCACAACACCAGCAAGCGCTTGGTGATTCCATCGACAACAGAGGGTAGTGGATTTCATGAGCTTTTCACCGGTCGCCATCTTCGACTCGAGATCATCGCCATTATTGGTGCCCTCGCCGGCAAAGCTAGCTGCTTCGCGCTGGCCCACGGCAAGGTGTCCAGACATTTCGGCCCAGACTACCAGGCCCGTTTCCCTCGAAGAATGATGACGATGTGTGACACGGTCCTCGAGGTCTGTCGGTTCCTTACGCCGACCAATGATTTGACAGTGTGGCTACAGCATGAGAGCTTACTTCTGTCTGGCTTGCTGCATGGTGATACAAGTGCGCTTACCCAGAATCTGGCTTGGGATTGGAAAGCTGACGAATGGATTCTGCACAGGCTCTGAAACATGGCACCGACTCGGCGAACTCTCCACCACCCTCTTCGAGCTCGGTCTCCACCGCGAATCCAACGAACTCCCCATCTTCCTCGCCGAAACTCGACGACGAATATTCGCCGCCGCGTACCAGCTCGACAAGACGGTCGCCACTTTCCTCGGTCGACCCCCGCGTATCTCCATCCGCCACTCTGACTGCAAGCCCCCACTCGATCTCGCGGACGAGATCCTCACAGCCGACAGCGGACATTTACAACTTATCACCAAGACGCTGGACGATAGCGGATGGAGTCTCCAAGAGCCCCCGGTCTTCCAGCGAGCATCCTGGATCCGTGTACGGTTCGAGCTCGGCACCCTCCGCGAGGAGATTCTCGAACTGTCTCTCCGCCCACCCAGCGCCGACACCGCCGCACAATTAAGGTAGCACCTCGGCCCTTTAAACACACACGATGAAATACTAACATAGACCTAGAGACATCTCCCTCCGCTCCGAAAAGACCTGGTCCTCCCTGCCGAAACACCTACGATCCTCTGCAGCTGCATGGAGGGAACCGGGCATCCTCTCCGTGAGCGCGCGCCTCATGCTAACGGTCGCCCACCTGGCGCACCTATACGATGAATTTCTCGTGCAGAGGCTGCTTCTACGCGAAGACAGTCAAGCACAGGGTGCACTGCTGAAGGTCAGCGCGCAAATCCTCTCGACGGTGTTGACGCTAGGAACATACGGGGAGGCTGCCACGGTGGACTTGCGCCGTGATTTTATTTGGGCTGTAAGATGCTCCGAGACAAAAAGCTTTGGCATCTAGGTGATTGACATTTACTGTGTACACAGATCCTACTCTACGGCTTTCCCAGCGCAAGTGTGCTAGTGAAAGCACTGCAGACCCAGAGCCGAACTGGCCAACCGCTTCCCTATGTCTATGCCGGATCGCGAGCGGCGCTGATCCGCGACCTCAGCGTCTTCCTGTCACATCTGGAATCCATCGCGAAGACAGACAAGGTGCATGGGCTACTGTGTGAGCGGACGAGCAAAGCACTCTTGCAGATTTTGGACGAGGTGTTGGAATCGGGGCTATCCAGCGCGCCGCTCCCTCCCTCCGAACTAGGCGATTTGTCGGATTTGGTGTCCGATGATTTGGGCTTACTTGGGGATGAGATGGACTTCTGGGGAGGTGTGGATCCGGGGATTGTGTTTGATCAGTGGCTACTGTGATTTGGTTGGCATGTACACTGGTGATACCCGCCCCAGGGCTGATTCCGATCTCCTGCTATCGTGGACTACGGTATTTGCAAGTTGGCTATATCGACACTGTGAATATATTCAGCTCTAGGTCTACCCCTCTAACATCTTACTATTAACCATAACATGTCCAGATCCTCTACCCGATCCAAAACACCATGATTATATACCGTCCAATCAAGACACAATCTACACAGCCTCATACTCCATCGTCAAGCAATCTCCTACCTACTTAGCCGACTGCGCAAAGATCTTCTCCGAAGCGTGCAACGCTCCAGCGACAGTGAAGGATGTAAACGGCGAAAGACAATACTGGCTCTACAACCGCAGAAGTCAGTAAGACCAGCCCCGCAACCACACACACGGGCACGTACCGTCAAAGCCTTGACAACCGTCAACTTCTCCTCCTCGGAGACATTCGCCAACTCGGCCAGCCCGGAGATGACCAACGACGGCGGCCCCGTCGGCATGAGCATCATACTGAACCAGAGAATGGGATCATCGCCCAGCAGACTGGTCTTCGCGGCGAACACATACACCAACGAGATACTAATCCTACACCCCCGAAGTAGCAGCGTCAGCAATGCACTTCCTGCCAAAAAGGAGGGGGAAACATACGCAGGCCACAGCACAAAACGCACGAGAAAGACAAACACGACAGCGCGCCAGGGGACGTGCCCGCTCTTGGCGCTGCGCTGGATATTCTGGAAGCTGACGCCGAGCTTCCCACCCACGATGAACAGCTGCAGGGTGGTGAACAGCTTGCCGATGTTCTTGATGCTCAGCACGAGCCAGGCGTTGAAGATCCCGCCGTCCTCGTTCTTATTGAAGAACGCGCGGTGCAGCGGCGGCGTGAGGCCCAGCAGACCCCCCAGAAACAACCCCAGCAACATATTCAAAACGGTCGGGTTGTCGAACGAGAGCGCCTCCTCCTTCAGCTTGTCGGGAAGCAGACGGAGGAGCGGGGCGCAGGCCGCGCGGGACTTCCCCCGGATCTGCGAGCCCGTCCGCCGGACAGACGCAGGGAGCAGCGGACTCTGCTCATCCGCGCCATCCTCTTCATCCCCCTCGCCTTCCCTATAACCCCTCGCATCTCCCTCCGCATCGTCACCCTCCGCATCCGCCTGCTGCAACAACTTCGGCCCAACCACATAGGTCAGAAGGTTACTCACCACCGCACAAATGAGCAGATAACTCTGCGACCGATCCACCGCATCGGACACACTATCCCCGTCTTTTAGCAACCGCTTCAAACTGCCCGTACTCTCCAGCGACTGGATGAGCAACAGCGGCAGCGCCGTGGTATTGTTGAACGCGCACGCGGCGGTCACCCAGGCAGGGAGACGCAGGACGCGCTCGCCGAGCTTGCCGATCACCAGGGAGACGAAGACCACGATCGTGCTCCAGACTACGCCCATCAGTATCGTAGCCCATTCACACTGTGCCGGCCAATGCAACCAAAAATATGGGGACGAACATACCCAGGATAGGAAGATAGTTTAGGATGCTCGAGAGATGCAGGTTTGACCCGAGGTTCACGACCATCAGCGCCGGGAAGAAGAGTTTGATCCCGAGGCCGGAGACGTCCTTGATGGAGGTCTCGCTGACGAGGCCGGCGTAGCGGGCGATGACGCCGTAGGCCAGCGTCAGCAGGACGGAGACGCAGGCCTGGAAGGCGCCGAGGAAGGAGGTCCCCAGGTCTTGGAAGGAGACGGACATCGGAGCACGATAGTGGTAGCGTGTTTCCGCGTCGGTTGGAGATACTGAGATCAGGGTACACGTGGGCGCAAGGATAGACTTCAGAGCAAAAGGAGGGTCGAATGGGAATATGATTGATACAGGAATTTCGGAGGGGAAAGGTGGAAGGAGGTGGTGGTGGGTGGAAATGACGTATGCTTTACGGGGAATGATGATGGTGGATCCACTCGTCCGGGGTAAACAAGCTTTGGGCCGGAGATTTTGCTGTCAATGAAAAGTTAGTCTGGTGCAACCAGCGAGATTATGAGATATCTACTGGTAGAATTGGATTACGGATGCTTGTGAGTGCGCTGTAAGTAACAGGGAAGCGCAAAAGAAACTTCCGATTCTGACCGAAAAAAGAAACCAAACGTCCTAGGAGAGGATCGAACTCTCAACCTCACGATTAACAGTCGTACGCGCTAACCAATTGCGCCACCAAGACGATTTGTTGGAAGTTGCAAACTATCTTTGTTATATCACCAAATAACAATGGATCGAACTTATAGACACGATGATCGCAAGTAGTCGGCGTTTTGCTCCCGCCTTAGCCAAGCAGTCCACTATACTGATTGCACTAGGCGCACGTGGAGGACTAGAGCAGACGCACCAACCGAAGGACCAATTAGCCAGTACCTTAGTGATGGGATGTCTTGGTAGAGCATGCTTTTACTTCTCGATGGGGTCACCAGGATTCTCAATGCGAACGGCACCACAGGCACAAGATGATGTTGTCATGGCTTTTGCTGGCGTGGGAAAGTATGGAGGGGGGATGATATGTTGGATTTGGGGAAGTGAAAGAGAGGGAAGGGTGGACGTCTCCTAAGTATTAATTCTTGTCTGCCACTACACCACCTGCCGCCAGATAAAGGCCCTTCGTTGAGTTGCTTTTCCGAGTGTCCAGTCACAACAATCCCCTCGAAGTCAACTCGTTCAGCATACTATGTAGCGCTTCTCTCCCCACTCTTCAAGGCCCGATAGGAGAAGTCCCACTTGGCCTGTCCTCTGCATGGGAATGGGCCACGGATGAGAATCATCTTAAAAAGCAGTCACTGGTATTGTTTATAGTTCCTAGGTATTCCTTGGGCGCAGGGACGCGACCATGTGCGCCTCCCAACCAATCGGAATAAGCCCACTGATCCACAACCGGCGACATCCTTCGACTCTATCGGATGCCAGAACTACAGGCTACACGGCCATCAACAGCACCTATTTTTTTAGCATTTGGTGTCTAGGTAGATTCCCCTCTTGTAGCGGCTATAAAGGTGTGATTTCTTTTCTTTTCTTTTTTCTTTTTCTTTTTTTTTTCTTGAATGAAAGATCTCAATTTATTGTGAAAGAGTGGAAACTGATCCATATCTTTTAACTTGTACAAGGTGGCGCCAGAGAAAACCCTCTTAGCCGGAGCCAGCCTATCTTTGCCTCATCCAATCTCCCCTCGTCTTTTCGCCAAAATGGGCTTTGGCCAGGTTAGAACGAGTCAAATTCTCTGCATCCAGAAGTTATTGACGAATCCCTTCGATTGTCATCTCAGGTCGCATCCTTTCCACGTTCTCCATGATCCGTTGTAGCCCGGCCTTGGCCTTGAGGCGAATGTCCGCGATGTCGTGTCCGACCAGATGGCCGTCGCGTTTGCGAACCTCCCCCTTTACCATAACAGTGTCCACATCGGCCGGGCTGGAGTGCAGAACCGCCGTCGCAAGGGGATACGCCGATGCGCTCAGCGCGCGCTTGGGGGAGATGAGGACCACATCGGCCTGTTTGCCGGGTGTCAAGGTGCCGATTCGATCCAGCATTCCTACGGCTTCCGCACCGTTCCTCGTTCCCCAACGGAGGGCATCGCGAACGCCAAAGTCCAGTTCGAGGGGCACCTGGCGGGTTCGGTGGACGGCGTCGTTGTCGAAACACCGCTGCATCTGCAGTGCGAGTCGCATCTGGGAGAGCTAATGCGTGACATCAGCCTCTCCCATAGCAGCTTCCATCTGGACAAGGCGCGATCCAGGGAAGGCAATTGTACTTGCATCATCCGGCTTGCAAAGGCCGAGAATATTACCACGTGCAGCCCTGGGAAACCATGAGTCTTGGTAATACGGTTCAAGGTTTCTGCGGGGTGTGGATACAGACCAGCTATAACAGTAAAATGCCCGAAAATACCAAGGTTGTTGAGTGCGGGATGGCTTGGTCCGTCCCGGGCACCATTCATGAGGAGATCGATCACCTCGGGGACGGAAGGTGACCGTGGGGTGTTGGCGCATGATGACGAATAGTAGTTGGCAAACAGGAGCTCGTTGCAGGGCAAGTCTGCCTTTGATTCTGCGATCGTGATCATCGGAGGAGAGCGTAGACATACTACAAACTGGCTGTCAAGTAGCATAATGAAGGCGGCCGTCCTGTGCCAGGGGATCAGTAATGCAAACCCTAGAAAAGCGAGGTTCACAGGTGTCTGCTATATTGCAAGGATGCGGTTTTACCTGATCATTGACTCCTTCTGGCAGTCCCGAGGTTTCCACGCTGACCGTGTGACCGGGCGACTCGTCATGGCGCCGACAACAAAAAAGGGATTGGGACCGCGCGGCATGTACTAACATGGGGAATCTCTGACATCTTACCCTTTGCAGAATGCCAGGTTGATTGCGCCCGATTTGCAAGTGTAAGAGAATTACGCCTGCCTTTAGTGCCTCGTGTTCCTCTAACTGTGAAGACGGAGAATCCCTTTGACCTGGGTTAAATACTGGCAAACTGAACAAATATTCCTCGGCAATATCAAAACAATCCACGGCTAGATCGAAAGTATCTCTCGGATAGGAGTGTAACGAGCCGCCTAGAAAAAGGACCAATAGCAGTGGCACAGTTGTAGATTGAGCTTGCAATGCTGGGAGGTAAAGGATCGGACAATGTCGGTGGCAATGTTGCAGGTAGAGATGCGTAAATGCAAGTATGTTTTCTACTGAGAAAAGATTCTGGTTGATGGCATTATCCAGATTGTTCGTGACGGGTTGCAGGTGGCAAAGCTCCTTAGAGCTTCAAGCACTTCTTGCGCGCGTTGGGCGAGAGTCTCGCCCACTATGTTGTCTTTGGGCTATTTGGGTCCATCAGGAGTTGCATGAGTTATCCCCTAATTATCCGGCTCAATGCTTATAGGCCACCCAGATGAGTAATACACCAGATTGTCTTCAAAGGGGTAACAACCCGCAATCTCAGGAGCTATATTGGCAGCCTGGCTCCCCAGGGTGGGCGGGTTAGAAGACTCGACAGTCCTTGCCCGCCCAGAATCAAGCGCCAGATACATGTCTAAGAACGTGTTTTGGGTATTATAATATTTTAGCAGGAACGGAATCCGCGCCTTAATCAAGGTATCTTCAGAGTCCCCAGGCGGCACAGAGGCGCTCTCCACTACCGTCCTATGGGCAGCTCCGACACCCTGTTCCGGAGGAGGCACCCCCGGCAGAGATTCCTGGAAAAGAGCCTGGACGCGCGTATAGAGACATACCAGGGCCTTGCTTTGGCAGTAGCCGCATGGATATTTCATATCACAAGATGCTTTATTGTAAGCGCAATTATCACAGGACTGTCGCGGTCTTCCTTTCTTCTCGGACCGGGGAAGTGGCCGACCATGTCTTTTCGGACATGTTTTCGCGTGGCGACGGGCAGTGTCCCTAGTCAGGACTTTCTTAGCATGCTTTGCGCCTCGAGAGAAGGTCTAGACGCACTTTCGGTGAAAGCTTGTTTCGCAAAAGAAGCATTGGTGTGGTTGTCGTGGAAAATCTAAGCAGTTTGTGCTGGGTCAGCAGAGCGGTATTACACACGTTAGGAAAGGAAAGCCTACGGGATTCCTCATGTCGACGCAAATGGGTGTTGGTGGAAAATCTGGTGAGGCACTGCCTGCATATGAAAGGAGCAACCATGACGCCAAAGCCGACGAGATGATAATGAATCAAGAACAAATGCAGACGGACCTACACACCTGGTCCACGTGAGGAGGGGGTGCCTGAGTCAGCATGTGGGACATCTCCGATTAGTTCCCAGACAGTTGGCGGCCACTGGGCAGCGACGGAGGTTTTCTGAAGATGGTACTTTATCCATAGCGTTCCATCTACCCACTGCCGTTCTATTACCATTATGAGCATCTACTTTCGTGCCAACATTGTGCCAACATTGGGATGAAAGGCTACTATAATAGCACATTTCACAAAAGAAAAAAAATCAAAAATAATGACATTATCACTCCAAATTCCATGTCCTTTGTTATTGCAAAAGTGTGAAAGTTGTCAACCAATATCAGCAGTTATCCGAGCAATGTAATCCACATGCGGGCTGGCCACACAAGCCGCCTGGCCAACCAGCTAGGATTTTCAGTTAACATATGATCTTAAAACTGAAAATCAATATATTAGAAGGTTAAAATCACTTTTTCCGTTTTCTTAATATCAAATTCTTATAAAGCATTTTACATATATGGCTAATTTGATTATAATCAGAGCAGGAAGATAGCATACATGTCACAAAGCACCTTTGAATATGCATTTTGAAAGATTACTATTATACTATTAGTGTAAGAACCGAGGAGGTATACTGCCACAATGCAAGCCTAGCTACCTTTTCTATTTTCTGTATTCTATTTATTTTTTGTTCTTTTCTTTCTTTGTTTTCTTTTTCTGACTGTTTATATATAAAATATAAAGCAGTCTTGAACCATATCTTACTTAAAATATAACACATATACTATACAATAACTATTAAGATCGGTATATACATGCAATAGAGTCCGGTCAAAAACGGGAGAACATGCTCTAAAGGGTAATACCTATTCTAAGCCCAACAACATTAGGAGTAGGTACAAAGAATGCAACACAATATGATAAGAACTTCCAGTCATTTCAAGAAATAGTTGTAGGAGGGAACAGCTTGCCATTTACACACAAGTGAGACTTAAAGAAATTGGTGAGACAGGAGATAGATGACTGCCAACCTCAGGCTCGGTGGCCCCTAGTCTTTCACCGCGCAGAACAAAAGTATAAGTGAGCTCAAAGTAAAACCAGAGATGTACAGAAGGTCAGTAGTGAGATGTCAAATGTTGTTCTGGATTGTAATGGCAGTTAGGAAAGGATGCTTAGAAGCTCTTCCAATAAGATTCACATCACTTGTTTGTGTAAAGTGCCGAGGAGGTCGGAGTCTCATAGCCGTGTGAGAACTGACATCTATTGACAGTAGTTCACAATAAACATGTACCACAGCCCAATCAGAACCAGAACTGTCCACTATTCAGCATGTTCATCCCCTATCAAAGTATCATCCATTCACTCTCTGGCCGATGTCCCAAAGGCATTGCTAGTGAGAAAACAAAGAATTCACCAGGCCCGCCATAACACACAAACACCGCTCCACGAGAACAAGATGGGGATCTCCATCAACATCATAAAGACAGTCAGAAACTCTCCATGTCGATGAGTCCTTTCAAGAAGGATACTTGAAAGAATTCATCAAATATAAACCTCAGCCCTCAACCTGCCTCCATCAGCACCCTACCACCCACGTCCCGGTCGACATCTCATCACCTTGATATCTACCACATATCGACCCGCTGACAGGCCACAGAATGCAGCCCTTCCAAGAGAAACGCGACAGGCTCAGCACCCTCAAGGGTCCAGAGTACTTTCCACTCCTAGCCGAAATCCGCCAGGACGACAAATGGTACAAGAAACTGCGGGAGGTAGTGGCCAGCAACCTTAGCGACCGCGACAGCGACAGCAAACTCGCCCGCATCTGCACGGTCCCGGCGGAACGTCTCAACCCCCTGAAGCACATCCTTGACCCGGCGGTGCTATCCAGCGTGGTCCCCTACGAATACGGCGGCCGGGCCGTGGATGTCGAGATCGCGGGCTGGGCGGTCTTCGAGGCGACGGGGCTCGCCATCTCGGGCCGCGTGTACGGGATCCCCGGCGTCTGGGGCATCGACCAGGACTTCCTGCCCGACGGGCGCCGGTGCTGGACCGTGATGGTGTTCCAGGGTACCGAGCTGGACCTGGAGCAATTCCCAGAAGTACTGCGCGACGCAGATTGGTTTATCATCCCTACAGGTGAGTCGACTCCCGTGACTGGCAAAGGGGGTGGAAATGTGGGAGCGGACGCTGACAGTAATCAGACCACTGACGATCAAACTCCCCTTCCCAAGGAGACTCCTGATGATACCAGGGCAGAGAGTACTCTGGTGCTCAGGCCGGGCAAAAAATCTCTGCCGATCCGTACGAAAACCCCACCCATATAGACTAAGCTTAACTGACTCTCCGAATCTTGATAGATCAAGCAAAGTACTATGAGGCTTTGAGATGATATGATGAAGTATCGATTGGATTTTTCTACTTTGTGCGCTGGTCGTCCATGACCATCTTTGTGCCGTATGATATTTTTTTTTCCTCCCCCACTCTCAGCATCGTATAATAGATTCTATTTATTAATATACCCGCTTTTAATCTAGTGAGCTTTGTTATCCTTTGCTAGGCGTCATCTGTTGTCCTTATTTTTCCCTTCGTGATTAGTGCAGATCCCATAGGTGCGTGCGGACAAAGGATCTTGATGAGATACATGATGCATGAAAAGTAAAGTACAGTAGATGGGCCCTCACCGTATCACAAATCCAGGGGCCGCTCAGCGCAAATATTTCTCCCGTTCCCCCGGCTCCGAGCCAAAAGCGCCGGGTCCCAGCATCCCCATCGACACCAGGCAAGAGCCCTAGCCGGCAGGGGCAGAGGCGACGCCTGGCTAAATACCAAGCTACCAGGTACTATGGAAAGGCACCGTTTAGCCATTGCTGATCAACTTGTTGTACAGAGAACGTAGAAGTCCATAGTACATCGGAGTAGCAGGGATCCACTGTAACTAAAACTCCAAGGGTACCTTAGGTTCCAAGTTAGGGCAGCGGGGCAAAGGATTCCATGTTCATTGAAGCCGATGACCGGACCGCCAATTAATCGATCATGATTGACCCCTGAGCTTCTACAAACTATCAGTGTACACAAGAGTCGCTCACCTTTTGACCTTCCAAGAGCTGAAGATCTTTCGAGAAGCTGTGGTAGAACAATTATAGCAGTTTGAATCGGTCTGAGATTTAATTCCGCCCGACAAATATTGCTCACCCGTATTACCTTGTTGTTTCTACAGAGTGTGACGCTGCTGGAGAAGCATCGATGTGTAAAGTATGTACAGTATACCCTGACCACGTCTTCCGTAACAAATTCGATCTCCCACCGTCAATACGTTCATATGTCTCCTTTGATATCTTGGGGTCAGGACTCATCATACTTGGTGCATTGAGCGACCGGAAAGAGGCCAAATCAAACTGGCCCACTTTGGATTAACACGGGCATATCTTCCCTATGAATCTCACGTTCCCTTAGAATACCCAAGCTCATCTGGCAAAAGCTCTCTAAGCAGTGTTGCGTCAGGGTTTCTGTTTCTCTGCCATAGGGTATCCAAGGATATAGATTACAGGAGTAGATATAGAATAATATCAGACACAGTAGATTTCAGTTTCGAAAATAGTAGATTATAGAAAGTGTAATTATTCTAATTAGGCAGGCTGCTAGGTAGCTAGATACATTAGTCTGAAGGCGGATGAAAGGGCAGTATGGATGTCATCCGACCCCCGATCTGAGGATAACAGTTGGGCGGGCTAGTCGCCGCCTACACAGGCCGCTCGCCTACAAAGGCACTCGCCTACTGATCGTGTTTAGTATCTCTCTCAGATCCTTTCCCGGGGCTACTAGCTCCCACGGGGCGAGGGCGCTTCCTCTGTGCAAGAGACCTTGGTCTCGTCCCCCGCAACAGGGACCTTGGCATCGTATGCTAGGCTGGACTCCATCACTGAGTTTTGACAACGGGAAGCAACAGGAACAAGAAACAAAGACGAGGATCAAGTCTTGCCGATGCACACAGCCAGGCCTGGTACCTCCTGGACCATGTTATATACACGCGTTTTGCCTCAAGTCCTAGGCGATAGGTTAGTCATCCCCCTCCCTTCGTGTGGGTGCAGAGTTTATCTGATTGCTGTCAGTGTGGGGAGAGACCTAGACTTCTGACCTTCACCGTATCGCGCGAGCGAATTCCTGCTCTCCCCTATCGACCACTTAGTGAAGGTGCTGCGATAAAGTTAAAAGGCTGCAAGATAGGACAAATTAGAAGAGGGAGGGTATCTTCCCACGGAAGGCGCGGAAAGACGTCCCGCCTGCTGATGATACCGAATTGCCGAACTCAACTGATCTTGCTTATCATTGGGAAGCGCGGGGTGAAAGGCGCATGATAACGGCGGCTGCAAGTAGCGGCTCCCCCCGGATCGGCTTGCATAAGCTCCATGGCAGGGGGTACAACTGTTGTACCATTGAGTAATACGATTGAGATACGAACTCCGAACGCGTCTTCATTGGGTAATTATCGGAGTTAAGTTAAGTAGGTACTATTTGGCCACCACCCGGCCGCCTTCCCACCTGTCTCGCAGGCGAGCGGGGCACTAACCGCTCGCTCATTCCCTTATACGGATTGGGGCGTGGAAGTCGGTCTGGTGTACGGACCGCTAAGAAATCGAGCTCCAGGTTACGTCTTGATCTCTCTGGTACCAGGCACCGGTGGAACGGAAACTTACTGTCCTGTGACCGTCCGTTCCGGGACTAACTTGGAGGGTTCAAGCTGGAAACGAAGCAGTAGGTTGGATATCAACTGGAAGATATGTTAGTGCGTGAGGCGAGAAGTACCAATGGGATTGGGAGGGGTTTATTTACCTTGCTTGCTGCCATGAGGGAGAGATCTAGTACCAAGCACAATAGTTAGAAAGCCCTTTGGAACTGTGTGAGAGAGAGAGAGAGAAAGAGAGAGAGAGAGAGAGAGAGAGAGAGAGAGAAACGACGCACTTTTTCCTAGACAACTCCGGGTTCCTGCGCCAAAGGTAAAGAAGTATTTGACTAGGTAACGGTTATTATACCTAGATAGAGACGAGGGGCAGGACTGACGAGGGAAGGCTTACGCATCTCACGCTTTCTGGCTTATCCAGCCACCGTTCAGGCCGGATTGCATCGGGCTCGTCTCCCCAGATTTCCGGAAGGCGATTGATTACCCAGGCTGGAGTTCCCACGACCACCTGTCTTCGTTAATCCGGTTTCGCTCTGAGCTCTGATCAACGGCAGCTACTTACCCCGAGGGGCACAAAATATCCCGCCGCTTGCAATCCACCCTCAGGCACTTCCCGCTGCAGGGGGCCCGGGGCGACCGGATGACGGCGTAGAGCTTCGTAGATGACTGCCTGGAGATAGGGGCAATGCGTGGTCTGCTCATAAGACATCAGCTGGCCGGGCTGGCCCATGTGGCCCTCCACCCTTCTTTGCTCCAGTTCCACGAAGAGCGCGTCTTTCGTACTGGGGGTTTTCACCAGGTAGTAGCACGCCGAGATAGATAGTGGTGTTCTGGAGGGCGGAATTGAAACGGTCCATGGTGGTTCAAAGAGTGTGGGTAGGAATGGGAAGAATAGAGGGTGGATGGGGTGGGCGCTGGCCTGCCTTAATAGAAGCAACGCGATCAGAGTTTCCTACTCGTTCTGGACCAGAGTCCGCGGAATGCGTGCGTGTCCAGTAGTGGCGTTTTTACGATCTGCGAGTTCAACAAATCAGACATAGTAGAGAGACACTTATTCCCCTTTTGCGCCTCCCCAGCAGCCCCGCTGGATCCGCAGAAGCACCTATATGTCGTTGTCTACCAATTAAAGAATGCATCACAGAAGATAATAGAAATTCTAATCATTCATTGTAGTCAGTAGGCTCTCTAGGATGCTGCCGCTGTCACCTCCAGACCCTCTAGATTTCCTTGCTCCTCCCATTCCTGGAGAACCTGCGCGTAGTCTAGAATCCCAGCCCCTCAAGTCGCGCCCTGAGCAGCCTTGAGCTGGACTTCCGGCGGAAGATCCGCTCGGAGCGCGCTTTCGGCGGTCGTGTAACTGGGAGTGCAGTTCAACAAGATGGCCATGGCATGGGCTTGTGACACCACCCGCATGGCCCACTCCTCTTCGGCCGACTCCGTCGGCTCGACGACAACCCTGTTTTTGCCGTCGGCAGCCGCACGCTTCAGCGCCTCAGAGATGATATGTGCGGCGTGTTCTGCCTGTACACCCATCTGGTGGACCTGATTCACCGTTGCGCCAGCTTGCGTATACCCCGTCAGAATGAGGTTGGGAGAGCCCCGGCTAAGAATTCCGTGAAAAGTGCTGACACCTTCGGCCCACTTGTCGTCCATGTCCAGTCCACCACGACCCTTGATCCTGATTCCAGCGCGATAGGCAGGACTGCCGACGGTGAAGGGCTCAAATCCCGTTCTGAAAATGATGAGGTCGAGTTCATGCTCAACCCCATCGGAGACAATGCCTCGCTCCGTGAATTCTTCCACCCCCTTGGCGTTGGTGTGGACGATCTTGAAGTTCGGCCGGTTGAATGCGCCGAGATAATCGTCATGGAAACACGGACGCTTGCAGAACCCCGAACACCATGGGTGGAGAGCTTTGGCGATCTCAGCATCATGGACTATCTCGCGCACGCGGTCCTGGCGGACCATGTCGAGCTTCTGAATTATATCGACATACTGAGCCAGATTGTCAGGGGTGATTGACTGGGCGTGTGGGCCACCGACCACCCCGCTGAATGATGGCAATATCGTCCATGCGTCGTCCACAAGATTGATCTCGGATTTGCGCGGGAGGTTGCTGAAAAACAAGACAAAGTTGATCATTCTGTCCTTTTGCCATCCAGAATATGTGGCGACCTGTTTCTGAAACTCGACCGGATCCGTCTCTCACTAATTCCGAATGTCGACTGCCGCCGGGGTCCTCTGGAAGACGACCAGCTCCTGGACCCATTTAGCCAGCTCGGGCACAATCTGTATCGACATGGCTACGTTCCGATAATCGCAACGCGCTTATCCGTAAGATTCACGAGACCACTCTTCTCTTAGGAGCCCCCCGTGGAGTTGTAGTCCCACCGTGAGGTGTGGAAACAATGGCCCTTGAAGTGCTCAATGCCTGGGATACGAGGCACCCTGGGGCGGCTGAGCACCCCGGAGGCCAGGATAAACAAGTCGGCCCGAACGGTGACCTGTTCGCCCGTGTGCGTTCTCAGTTGGCAGTCCCACTGGGCGTTGCCTTGGTCCCGGACAGCCTCGGTCACAGTGGAGCGGAAGACACCTCGGCCATCAACTCCCGGGGTCTTTGCAAGAAGATTGGCGTAGTAACGAAGCTCCTGGCCGTAGGAGTATTTGTGCTTTGGCACAAACCCGGTCTTCTCGATCAATGGCAAGTAGATGTAGCTTTCGACGTCGCACATCAGTCCAGGGTAACGGTTCCAGTACCAAACCCCGCCAAACCCCGCGGCGGAGTCAACAAAGATAAGATCCTCCGGTTTGAAACCTTGTTCAATTAAGCGGCCTGCAAAGAGCAGGGAGACGTAACCTGCACCTACAATCAACACCTTTGTCCGGAAGTCGTGGGTTATCGGAAGCGGAACAGTATCACAACTCGATGCCCACGGGTCGGTGGAGAAATGTCGAAACTTGTCCGAGCGGAATGTGTCGATATACTGCGTCAGACCATCCGGTCAGAGTCGTTTGGCGCGCTCAACGCCATACTGAAGCTCGATATCGGCGGCCTTGTCAAGAGTACCTCCATTGATGGCGAGCTGCTCCGCTCCCGGGATAACTAGATCTGGGATAGCCATGGAGTGATAGAGAGGTAAGAGTTAAGAACAAGCAATGTGTGGACAAGCACTCCAATTCTGGCGAGGCTTTCACCCGACGTATTTCAAGGGTCGCCAGATGACAATCGACCAGCAGCGCTATCGATAGATAACCTTGTGGAACGCTTTTACTCGGCCCTCGGATTGCCCCTCCTCAGGTTATCGCTGCTTCAGACAAATTCCCCTCCCTATAGCGATGCCCCGCGGGATGCGCGGATGGAGTTTCAGCCAAAAAGCAGTCAAACCGGATTCCGAGGCTTCCACCCCCAAACCCCCCCCCCCGACCATCGCGATTGGCAAGACTGACAGTAGCACGACTTCTGATATATCTGACGACGATTGGGTGGTAGATACTACTTACTACCTTTGCTTCTACCATCGATTCACATTCTATTGCACAATTTCTAAAATGCAAGACTCGGACATGGGTCGCACTTCCTTATCGCACAAGCTGGACTATCTTCTCACCGAGCTGCAGTCCCAATATCTGGCAGTCAACCCCAAATCGGAGGCCCAGCACGCTCAATCGTGCGAGGTGATCCCCGGAGGCGGAGGGAGTACGAGAGCCGTATTCTTCCACCACCCATTCCCCATTTTCATGCGGTCTGGCAAGGACTGCCATGTCACATCGCTGGATGGGCAGGAGTACCTGGACTTCTTGTCGGGATACAATGCCACCATGTTTGGGCACTCGCACCCCGCAATCCTCGACGCGGTCCAATCCACCCTGTCTGCTGGACACACGCTGGGGGCGCCCAATGACCGGGAGGGGGAGCTTGCTCGCCTGCTTGTTGATCGCATTCCCAGCTTGGACATGGTGCAGTTGTGCAATTCCGGCACCGAGGCCAACATGATGGCCATTGCGGTGGCCCAGAATTACACTCAGAAGAAAAAGGTTTGTACCTCGCCGCTTCCCTGATCAGCAAAATTCGGGAATTCAGGACTACTGTGGACGCCTCTGTGCCTTACCTAGGTGCTCGCTTTCGAGAATGGATACCATGGCAGTGTCACCTCGTTCTTTCCTTCCTCCGACCCGCTTCGGCTTCTCCATCCGTTTGTGCTCGGCCGGTTCAATGATCACGAATTTATCAGGCAGGTCGTCGACGAGGATATTGGCGTGATCATCCTGGAGCCGCTGCAGGGGGCCGGAGGCTGTGTCCTTGCGACCAAGGCGTTTCCGACCTCCATCCGGAACGAAGCCACGCGGATCGGGGCGATTCTGATCTTCGACGAGATGGTGACCTCAAGGCTGTACTATGGCGGTTTGCAGGAATATTTCGACATTCTTCCGGACATGACGACCGTGGGCAAGTTCTGCGGCGGCGGCTTCTCTTTTGGATGCTACGGTGGGCGTCGCAAAATCATGAAAACCATGGAATTGTCGGCAGCCCGGCAGTGTGCTGCATTCGGGTACTTGGTGCAACAACCTGTGATCCATGTCTGCCGGTCTTGCGACGGTGAACCTGCTTACGAGAGACCGTATTGAGCGAACCAGCCAGTTGGGCGATGATCTGCGAAAGGAGATACAGGAGCTGGTCACGGAACAGCACCCGGGGCTCGTTCAAGTCACGGGCTTTGGAAGTGCCATTGGACTGCATTTTGAGAGACCCGAAAGCACGCGGGTCCGGGAGGCCATGTACTATTTCTTTTTGCAGCGGGCCATCTATATTGACTTCCGAGGGTTTCTGTCCTTGAATATCTGCCATCCGGCGGAACACACGCAGCGAGTGATGCAGGTGTTGCGAGAGTTTCTTTCACAGCTGCGCTGAGTCGTCCACCACAGTTCACTCTTAATCATCGGTCAACCACCGTTTCCCTATGGCTTTTTCTTTGGCGTAGTGTGTTTTTCTTTGGCACGGAACAGGTCCCCTCGTACTTGCGGGATCAGTTTTCACGTAAGCGGATCAACCCTCTATCGGGTCTCCGTCTTTGGGTAACTGGAGTAATCTGGTCAAGTGTGATATCAGATACACAACCTAATCTCGCAGCGTTCCAACAAATCGGCACTTCGGATTCCCGCGGCATGCGCACAACTTTGCCTCCCATCACCGGGAACCGAGGGGCGGTGGAACCCCCCCGATAAGCTTGGATTTCAGTTTCTGGCCACATCACCTTACCACCCATTAAGTAACGGTCACGGGAAGTTCCCGGGCGAGTCATCCATCGACGGCCACGGGGAGTTGATTGACCTTGCTCGCCTGAACCGTGTGACCGTCGCGGATGACCGCAGTACGGCATCGGTCGGGCCTCGACCGTGGGGCTAGGTGGTTTCCTCCTGGAAGGAGGCATCTCGTGGGACTCCAACCTGTACGGCCTCGGAGCCGATAATGTCCGCTTCTACGAAGTCGTCCTCGCCAACGGCCTGATCGTCAATGCAAGTGCCGTGAGCCATCCCGACCTCTATCGGGCGCTGCGGGGCGGTTGTTGGCATCGTCACCTCGTTTACGCTCGAGGCCTACCCGTACACAGGCATGGGGGGGGGGGGGGGCGATTGGTGCGGGGAGTATGAGCGTGGTGCGGCTGTGATGGAGGCCTGGCTCCAGACGGGCGCAATCTGCTGCCAGGAAGACCCAAAGGCCTTTCTCATCCTCGCGCTCACAACCGCCCCCATCGACCCCGCACGGCCTGACTGGATCTGGGGCGCCTCGGTCATGTAATGCGATGCCATTGCGAACCCTTCAGCATACCGGGAGATGCGTAAGGTCCCCCCGCTTTTGAATTCCACCGTCATCGGCCACCAAACGGGTTTTGTGACGAAAATGGCCATGGAGTACCCGTCTTTCATGCAGGCGACACTGTGGACACTCGCCATCAAGGCCGAGATTGGCATACTGACCCTACTGCACTCAGATCTGGAAGGAGGAGATGCAGCCGCTGCTGGACACAGTTCGTGACCTGAAGCCGCAGCTGGCAATCCAGTTCGTCACCACGGGCGTGACTCAAGGGGCCGCACGCAGAGGCGGAAGCATTACAGGACTTGCGGGGACGGAGCCATTCATCATGTTCAACGCGGACACCCTGTGGAGGCATTGTGAGGATACCATATGTGTTCATCGCGCCGTCGGCCGGGCCTTCCAGCGGATGGCCACCGAAGCGCGTCAACGAGGGCTGTCTCACGACTATCTTGACAGTAATTACGCCATCATGCGCAGTGTAGCTCTCAAATATGACCTCGACCGAACTTTCCAAAAGCTCCGGGGCGCTGGGTTCAACTTTTCGGGTCAGTTGGAGAATTTGCATCTTTCTGAGCCCAAGGGAATGCTATAGTGGGGCTTATAACGTCAAGGCCCGCACTGGCGAGAACAGTGCACGGCTGCACGCACGATTCTTTGTTATCCATATACCAGAGTTCTGATATTTTCTTTGGCGATGCGCCTGGGTCTAGAGGCTTTACACCACTACTGACAGCGTATCTGCAATCCTTTGCCATGGTAGCGATAGGTCGATGCACGGTAGATCGGCGCTGGACGGCTTTCCTCCGTCGACAGCTACACAGGACCATCATGCTGTGGGATGAGATCAGGCCCTAGCAGGCTCGACCATGGTGTTCTGGTTACCGGGACCCTCAACCCTGTATTGTTTACGAAGCCCTGCCTGCTCCTTGTGTCTGGAATTCCGACAGCTTCAGGAACAGTAGTGTATCTTAGGGTCGGTGGTGTCTCGAGCATCACGCTGGATCTCCCCGTCTGCGTCGCAGCTCTTGTAGTCCAGGCCAGCCACGTGCTCGCATGACGCTTTGCAAAGGTGGTCGGGTTCCAAAGCCCTGGTGAGGATAGCCAACATCTTGCTAAATCGTTCTTCTTATCTGCATTCTCGTGAGCGTATAAAGGGGGGACCCCGGGGACCCTTGGAGGCGAGCTAAGGAAGCCTTCGCTTTCACGCCGGACAGCTGACTTTGCCTTGAGTTGGACTGGCAGAAGCTTCCTGTAGTCCCAGAAAGTTGGCTCGTGACAACGCGAGCTGACCTGATATCGCGGTCTTCGTCAGGGCGAGCGACATCGCTGCTTATGCTAAACGAAAGGGCCGACTCGGATGGATGGCAGAAAAGAAAGCAGACCTGAGGCCGCGATGTCTCAGCGGAGGTAGTTCTGCAGAGTTCGGAGGCTCACGACGCAATGACGATGTTATGCTCTCTCATGCGATCGTGTACGAGGAGGGATTGTTGAAAGCATTGAGCGAGCCATGGTACTATATATCGCACAACAGTAGCCTCTCTCCTGTGAACGTTCTATCACTGCGTACGATACCGTGAATCAGTGGTATCTTTGCGGACGAAGGTCTATTGATAGCTGGCGACTTGGACAGGGAGCTGAATAAGCAATATGCCTTCATGAAGTCCTCCCATCAATAGTACTCTCTTATGAAAGGATGGTCAGCTAGAGTATAACTTTATCATTCCTCATCTCCTGTAGGAGCTGCAAATGCTGGTGAGTAGAGAGGCCTTTCCTCTCCCTCTAGAAGAGTGCGGGGGCCGGCTCCGCATGGTCCGGGTCAAAGTTCAAAATAGGCCAAACTCTGCCAGGTAAGCAGTTGAAGACATTTGTCTATCTTGATCTTTTTTTTTCGCTGAAGAGAATGTGAAAGTACATCTTAAATAATGCTTGACGGAAGAATTTTTTGCTGGTGGTCCTTATCACAGTTATCAGAGTTTGTCTACAACTGCACAGAGATATGTTTTGTGTAGTTCTCATGAAGGTTCTCAACAATCACTAGCGACCAGAACTGAATGTATCTTAACTATATACCTAGTATCTTTTGAGCTTATCCCCAATCCTCCATTTCATACACCTCAGCCTTAGGATTGTCTGATAATACTTTATTAAGAGAGGTTCTCTCAATCCTCGACCGTGTGTTTGATACAAAAAAGACCAACACCGGCCAGTACAATACACATATACCTCACCGGGACTGTGATACGTTCCGAATGACTCTCGTCAACGCGAAGTTTGTGGGGCATGAACCCAGGAATATCACAATCCTTCTACTCTAGAACTGGGCTACTTTAGAAGCCGAGAAGGATCACGGACAAACTCGGCGTGTGAATATTGACCACGGGTAGCAAGCTCTCCGAAAGCAGCATCCCCTTAACCCATATAGTACGTGGTATCTTTGGGAGGGTTTTGTAGTTGACACCTGGACCGTGGCTTTCGGTAACTGGTTCAGGCACGAAAATGGGCACGCCAGCTTGGCCACTGTGGCCACAATAGGGAAGGCTTGCGCGCTTTAGGTTCGGTTCCACGGGTTTGTACTTGATGGTTAGGGGGTGGCGACTCTTCCATCAATATTCATATACTTTGCCCTCGCCGTGACAGCCACTCCCGAGGGTAATCCCGTGCCAGTCATCCATGGTTCAAAAGTCAAATTTTTTGTACCATCTCAAAAAATTTCCCCTGGCTCATAGAAACCGCAGGGAGCCCGGTAGGCGCAGGGTATCTATTTATTAGCCATTTTTTCCCCATCATGGATCGAGAACTGGATTGCAACTCCTTTCCCGCAAGGGGCCGTCACGGACGAGGACCATCACCAACACCACGAACACCATGGCACACGAAAATACCCTTGAAGCCCAAGGGGGCGTTGCAAAGCAGCCCTTTTTTTCCTCCAGTGAAGTCACTCTGACAGCCCCCTACTGCGTGATCAGCACCCCGCGAAAAATCTTTATTATCACCCTGACCAGCCTCGCCATGATCGCCACGATGATCGCCACCAACATTGTCCTCCCCGTCCTCCCCATCCTGCAACAGAATTATGGTGTCAGCACAACACAGATGAATCTCCTGGTCACCGTCTTCTCCCTGGTGCAGGGCATTACTCCGGCTCTGATGTCTTCCCTCTCCGACCTGCAGGGCCGCCGCCTAGCCTGGATGCTCACTTTAGCCCTCTACACAGCGGCCAACATCGGCCTTGCCCTGCAGAACAGCTACCCGGCGCTGATCATTCTCCGCTGTTTGCAGAGCCTCGGAAGTAGCTGCGCGATTCCTTTCGGATTCGCCGTTGCAGCGGATATCTCCTCGCCCGCTGAACGAGGCCGGTATATCGGACCCTTACAGGGGTGTGTGATGGGGGCGTTTGCCTTCGGCCCTGTAATTGGCGGTCTCTTGGAGCCAGCGTTCGGGTGGCGGAGTATCTTTTGGTTCCTTGGGATCTGTAGCGGGAGTGCGCTGCTTGCTTATTTCGTGGTCATCCCGGAGACAGCCCGAAGTATTGTTGGCGATGGCTCGGTTGAACCTGTCGGGTGGTGGCGGCGACCTCTGGTGCAGAACGTTCAGCGAGGGTTGAGCCGTGATCGCGACTCTCGACATACACACACGTACGAAAAGGACCCGTCACCCACCGGAGGCACCGAGAAGCGGCGGATCGATACCGCGGAGATACTACGCGCGTTTACGCTTCTCGGTGAGAAAGATGCCTTGATCCTTGTCATCTTCACCAGCCTGTTCTATGCGGGTGTCACGGCCATGTGGGCTACGACTGGCAGCCACTTTGCCAATATGTACAGGTTAAGTACACTGGAAGTCGGCTTCTCCTTCCTGTGAATATCCCCCTTCCGTCCCTTGCCCTTTGCATCCGATCCTAGAGCTAAGGATAGACAGACCCTATGGCATCGCCGGCGCCATCGGCTCCATCCTCAGCGGCCGGGTCCTCGACTTCAACTACACCCGCATCCAAACGCAACTACGCCAGCAGACTAGAAACCTTGAAGACCCCTCCAAGGACCCCAGCGGAGATGATCCTTTCCCCTATGAGTGCGCCCGCCTCCAAATTGCTGTCCCCTTTGCGCTCCTCGCCTCAGTATCCCTGTTGTCTTACGGCTGGATAATTCAAACCCACTGCTCTCTCGCCGCCGCGCTCGTCTTCCAGAGTCTGATCGGCTTCAGCGGGACACCCCTACTCGGAATTATCTACACATTGCTGATAGATCTTTACCCGACCCAGGCGGTTGCAACGCAGGGAGCGGCGGATCTGGTCCGGTGCTGGCTGGGAGCGCTGTTTGCGGCAGTCATTGACTATATGATTGAGTCGATGGGGTGGGGATGGTCATTTACGATTCTCGGGCTAAACATGGTTATTGCGATGCCGCTGTTGGGGGTCTTGTACCTTTATGGGCCGAAGTGGAGGAAGAGGAAGCAGGAGCGGGTCAAGGCGGGGACTCGGAGTGTCAGCGTGTCGTCTCCTAACTGCGGTATCGATATCCAAGCTTCGACCAAACCATCAGAATAATATGCCCTAGATTTGACAGTGGACTGTGCGTTCTTTCTAGTGTGTTAATTATGCAGTGTCTGTGACTCATTCGCCCCGGCTTGAAAGCTGCGTAAGCGTTGGACACCAAGGAGGTAAACAGTTATTTCTGGTTCAAGATGCTGTCAAACTGGGACGGAAAATGGCCTGATACCACCACCTTCATGTAAAAGAGCGCCTATGATTGACTTGGCGCGTTAGTCTTGATTAGGCGCCAGAACTCCTAAGTCTAGGAGTCTATGCCGAGAGCCTAGCAAATAAATCCGCCTTTTAAGTAGTATAATTATACTGTCTGGCAGCTATAGTGACAGAGATCCCAATTGCACATTGTAGTGGCCTACTGTGCTATTCCAAATCTCGTGAATAGAGGATTATAGAGCAACCAGTCTAAACAGTTTTCTTCTATTCGAATAAAAGTCTTCATTTCTTTATTTAACAAAACTAGAAGCACTATCTGGGCTGTATTAATGCATTCTGTAGGTGGAATTTGGACAGTCTTGATCTTGTGGTCTTTTATCAGGTCTTCATTGATAACAAGGTTCCTAAATTTCTCATCTCTATATCAGTATTATACATCATATTCGTATTATGAATCTAGAAAAGTATGAGTTTATATATGGTTTAAGAAATCTGCTTTTGTTATATGGTTTACTGCAGTACATGAACATAAACTAGTTAGAGATTGTTAACTAGGCGAATCAAAGCAATCTCGCAGCAACCGGGGTTTCTAGATATGTACTCTGTAAGTAATCTTTAAGCAGCCCAGAGTATACACAGATTCTTTATATACTGCTTTTATTAACGGCAGCATCTTGATTAGGTAGGCAAACGCGAGTCGCAGCAAAATGGTTCACTTATACACAAGTGCATAGCCCCCATATTTCACCCGACCTAAAATGGAGACGATCATCAAATTCCGCCAAAGAAAGAGGGGTATTGCGTGATTCAAGGGATACCCCTGTCGGGACGGATTAGTGATCAAATAGGAAGGACTGTACCTGTCACAATTAATCTAATTTGATCGGGACACTGAAGACTAAGCTAGTGGTTGAGGGCAGGTTGCTGTCGACCACGACTTGCTGACAGGTCAGGGCTCGGAAACACCGCATCTCAGCCTGCTTGGCTGTGTTGCTTGACTCATTCTTGAATGATGTGCGATTGGGACATGTCTCAGACTCCAAGACCTGCCACAGAGCCTAAGCACGACGACGGAACCGGAACATGCGCAGTATCAGCACTGGCAAGTGTCTCAACAAGACGACAAGCTGAATACCCATCTAGTTATTCTTGGACTAGCTTTGCCGAAGGTAGGAATCTTGTTGCCATGAGGCGGTCGCGAACATGCACGTGGAAAGTGCAGGCGAACCCTGTCTGGGGCAGCAAGGAGAACGGGGTTTCAGCCTTTGTGTCCAGTACTCTAGTGCTCACGGAAAATTGTACAACCACAGCACGCCCAGACCTACATGAGTATATTGAAATTAGATTGTCAATAGATGAGGGCACATTTGAAGAAAAACGTCCGACACGGTGGATACTCACTTTTGGCCCCCAAGTACTGCAGCAGCCAATGTGGATGAGTGATGGTGGACAAGCGACATCCACCGTCGTGCCTCTAAACACGCCCCAAAGACTCTAGATTAGTGCCGGCATGTCCATCCTTTCCTGTTAGGGACATCCTTCCCGGGACTTTTCCTTCACACCTGCCGATCTCCACTTAGTCAGGGTCAACCCCAATGCTTCTCAACACTCAATTGATCCAGCCGTGAATCCCCGTGCAGCGCTGTTATCTTTCTGCTCCACTTTTCTCCGCTCGCTGACCACCTTCTGCCATGGTCGCATTCTTCACGCCTCCTGTCAGCATGCCATGTTGTGGAAGGAATGGTCTCGCTTTTCAGCCGATAGTCTGCCCGAAACTGACTTGTGTAACCATCAGCACAGCGGAACGGACCATTGAGCGTGGAAGAAATGATAGTAAGATCCGAAAAAGAGACAATTCTGGAGGATCGAGCGTGCCGCCAAAAAGGCGTGGCACTAGATGGACGCAGTATTCTGATCGTCAACTCACCATCTACCTGCGCTTGTCTATTTTGAGCGACCTCTCCTGCATGAGAGCCAAGCCGACCTAAGTCCGTCGCAAATTAGTGTCTGCTTTATGTGAGGGGATGTACATAGCGGCAGGGGGGAGACAGAATCTGATTTATACCGCTGTCTGTCCTGAGACAGTCCCCCGACAACCCATGCGTCTCTCGTGACAATTTTCTCTCCGCTCTGCATCCATAGCAGACTCTTCCCTCTGGTGACAATCTGGCTGATGCGTGATGGCCGGCAATGGTACTGAAACAGCGGGTTGGGTTGACGCGCCCAATGTACGCGGGTCGATAGACATCCTCTGGTCATGTGCTTTGGTGTTATCGACAGCTTTGTACACCGTTTTGCACTTGAACATCCCTGGTCCAAATGATAGCTTGATGGTGGTCATAATGCGCAAGATACGCTGGGGTATGCTGGCCATCCTGGCCCCTGACTTACTGGTGTACTTCTCGGCCATGCAGTGGGAGGCCGCACAGCAAGCCGTCGAGCAGATGCACCGGATGGGCCACAAGCACTGGACGCTGAAGCACGCTTTTTATGCCAACAGCGGGGGCTTTGTCCTGCGATCGATCGACTACCGGCCGTTTCCTATCACATCCGCAGCCCTCCAGTACCTCGTGGAGGCAGACTATATCGAGTGCCCAACTATCACCGAGGAGGAGATTTGGGACAAGAGCAAGGCAGATGTCTTTGCGAAATGTGTGGCCTTGGTCCAAACCGCTTGGTTGGCGGTACAGGCGATCGCACGAGTCATTCAGGGGCTATCCGTGACCCCGCTGGAGCTCTTCTCGCTCGGATTCGTACTGTCGACTATGATGAGCTACTACTTCTGGATGCACAAGCCGCAGAATGTCAGCGTACCCACGTACATCGACCTCAAATATGGAAGTGTCAACGCCATTCTGAGTCAGGGTGGTAACACCTCCGTGGAAGAGTTTCAGCACACCCCCCTAGATTTTGTGGAGAAGCCGATGCAGCGGTGGCACCGTCGGCCCACGCTGGAGAAATTTGGCCTGGAGGAGGGACCACTGCAGCGCATGCCCGACGACAAGATCCCGGTGATCAACATGCGCCGGCAGACTTGGATTTTAGTGACGGTCCAAGCGATGGTACATCCTGCCATTCACTGTCTGGGATGGAACCACCTGTTTCCGACCCCGACGGAGAGGCTATTGTGGCGTATCGGTGCCCTGGTACTGGCGTCCGGACTTCCGCTCGCTACCACGGTGCGGGTGGCTCTGACAGCTCTGGGGTTCAAGGGTCACCGGTCGCTGACCTATATTTGGATTCAGCCAACGGAGCGACCGCCGGGATGGCGACCGTGGGTGCTCGACATAATCTCTACCCTCATCAGCATGTGCTTAGTTCCTGCGCGGTTGTATATCATCGTCGAGGCGTTCATCAGTCTGCGGCGACTACCGGTCAGCTCGTTCCAGACGGTAGCATGGACGGGCTTTATTCCGCATGTGTGAGACGTTTACGGCTGGCGATTATCGATTGTTAAAATAGCTTGTGACTGGGGAAGGTACGTGCAAGTGTCAGTCTTGACAAGAAAGAATCCGGTTCTAACAATCTTCCGACAGCTTGTTAGATGAGGCATAACCGAAGCTCCATTTCGTATCAAGTCATGCTGAGGCAGACTCAAGTACCGATGTCATTTCCCACGAGTCGAGTCGAGCGCAATGATGGCAACGAAGAATGGTCACAATAAGCTTCTCACGTACCCCGCACAATCCTTCGGAATAGCAACAAATCCTGCACGGAGACAATGGTCCCGTGATCAAGCCAAGGAGTCGAAGGATTCGGTGACGGAATCGATTCCCAGCCTCATGGTCCTGGCAATTGTCCGGTCGCATTGATTCTGCCGCTGCGTTCTTACCTGTTGCTCATCTCCCCCACCAAGCCGTGTCCGCCTTATTGGCGCAAATGTCATGGTGATTTTGATTTGACCGAGAATGAAGACGATGATGGAGACACCGAGGGATGATGGTTGATGAATCGATAACTGCTGAGAATAGCATGAAGAGAGTAGGAAGGAAGGAAGGAAAGAGGAAGAACTGGCGGGATGAGCCGAAGCTGCTGCGGTTTCTTTGTCCGCGACTAAAATTAGCATGCTTTCCACCTTCACTTTTTCCAACACCAGAGTTTCCATTGACTGCTATGGAATTGGAATCATACTTTCATAGGTAATTCTTAATGCATCACGAAACCTAAATTCACATGCTGTTCTGTACCCGAAATCAAATCATCTTCACAGCCTAGACCTTCACAAGCCTCCCTAGGCGACTTCTGTCTTTCCCGAACCGAGTCTGTTGGAGACCTCAGCCGGAGCAGAGAGTCAAGAGTCCATACTCTAGAAGATGACAATGTTCTCGCAGCTCAATGCTTCACTTGATTGATTGTATCCCTCCGTCAAAATGTCTCGATAGACGCATCTTCGATCAGCTAAATTAACAGACAAAACAACCCCGAAATTCCCCATGACATTACTATCCAACTTGACCATCCTTCCATCGTACCAACCACACCCAGTCCCCAGACTACTCTTGAAAGAGATAGACAGATCAGCAGTTGTAAATCAACTTGAACCCAAGATCCGCGCCCTGCGTGAAATCCACCTGCCCCTCAGCCCCCTGCCAATCGCTCAGCAGCGCCAAGAAGCTCATCGTGTTGGAGCAGGTATTCGACGCCAGGTTCTGCTGAATTGGGGTGGTGGTCGCCCCCGTCGGGAACTGGAAGGTAGAGACCATCTGGCCGCGGGTTGGCGGGTTGCTCCAGGTCGGGGCGTTCGCGGCGATCCAGGGTGTGGTCGTCCAGAACTCTGCCTGGTTGGAGCCCTTGGCGATCTGGTTGGCTGTGGTCAACGGCGGTACGTTGACCTGGAGGGTGCAGCCGGTAGCCCCGGCGGGGATATTGGTGAAGGTAAAGGCGGAGATCTTATTGTTGGTCACTGGGGAGCCGGAGCGCCGGAGGGTGAAGCGCTGACCGACGTTGGCAGTGTTCGGGTGGGCACTGTCGAGGACGTCGACAGAGGAAGGGAGAATAGTGGTGCAGGCGCGAGGAACGACGTCGCCTGCGGGAGATGGAGCCGCCAGGGCAAGAGTGGCAAGGGCTCCGAGGATGGCAATGATTCTGGTCATTTTGATGAAGGATGGATGAGTACGTTCAGGGTTGATGAGCAGATAGTTTAGTTACAGGCTTTGGGAGCGATTGCTTGAGTGTTTGTGATGAACGACAGCAGATGGTCAAGCGAGCTCTTTTTATATCCTTTTGATATTGTTGTGAAAGCTCACTGTGTTCGTCGTAGGTCGCATCGTGGTAGTGATGATCTGCTATAATGGGAGTGAGGGTTCTGAATGCGGAAGCTCGTATACTTCCCAACGCGGCGCGGGTAATACGAGTCCTGACCGAAACCCATCCAGTGCCCGAAAAGCATTATGCGGATTCCAAACTTACCACCCCAGATCCATTGATGGTGCTTCTGGCAACACAATATCTACAGTACATTCAAAGGGTAGTGTCACGTCAGTTAGCGAAAGTGGCCTTCGCTGTGGTTACACAATATTGAAGGGGTTGGTGGTTTCGGCGGTGCATAGCGGGTAGCGTGGCTTTTGGCCAGATCTGTCCGACGTCAACAACGTCCTGGATTCGTGTTCTGGCATCGAGACCTGAACAGTCAGATGCAGTGTGACCTTGCCAAGAAGTAGATGTCTCGGTGAGAGCTATTCACATAAGCAGAAATTGTGCCCAAAAGAGGGACTCTTAACCAGACTGGGGTGAATTGTATGTGACCTGTCAGATCGAGATCACTATCAAGGGGGCGCGATGGAATCCATATATCATTCTAGGAATATCAATAATCAATACTCAAACAGTCAATGGGTTCGAAGCAAGGAGGCTCATCTGTTTTGATGATACCTGGGAGAAAGGAAAGGCAAGGTCGAGATCTGGTGACCCGAGGTTTCGTTAAGGTTAGCAGGCCAGGATTTGATCCGCAGGGAGCGAGCGATATTGCCGTGCGATCGACAGCACCCCGCTTTCGAAATTCCATTGGCTTAGGGCAGGCAGGTCTTTTTTTAGTATCAGAAGACCTCTATTATGAGCAAGTGATTCGACAAACATACCATCGGTTGGCGCTCCTTCGTGTGGGGTTGCATTGGCCTCAGGTCTTGCATTGCCCAGCATTCTTCGAGTCTACCTCAGTCATTTAGCCAGTCGCATGACAGTAAACTAGGCGTACAGTTGACTAACTCTGAGTATACGATCAGCGCCGCAATCCTTGAATTGCTAATAGAGTTTTTGATTGAGAGATTTTGTAAGACAAAAAAATTCGTGAGAGAGCAAGAGTATTCTTTTATTGCCCAATAGCGGATAATTTAGCAGTCAAATCATAGGTAGTAGTCATCAGGGAGATGAAATGGTCGGTCGGATGTGGAAGGAGTCGACGACTACCTTGAAATCGTAACGTCCAAAGAATTCGAAGCAGATAAACAGATTGTTATTCGAGTTTCTGGCGCCAGAACAAGTTCATTCATCTTCCAATGAGAGACTTCGTAGTCAGTACTCTCTTACTCCAAGGATAATGTTAAGGTGGGGCTTTCACGTTTTGGCCTCTGAGCATCAGGCACCAAAACTACCTGGTAGCTACCATGGCACCTCTGCACCGTCGTAAAAGCTCAGCCCATTCACATAGATATGAATGAATTTGCTGTTGTGGGCGCTTGTCGCAGAAGAAATGAGATCGAATACGGCGGTGGCGCTCTGCTCGGGCGTCAACTTGGCATTGTCGCTTCCAAAATCTGCTTTTACGCACTGTACATTGTCAGAACTCAAATACGAGACATGATGCGTTGAGGAGGCTTACATCAGGCAAGATGATCATGAAGATGAAACCCTCTGGCAAAAGACTGGACATATTGTACGGTCAATATGCTGAGGGCCGCCTTGGTGATCTTGCGGCACGGACAGACCTCGACGCCCTGGCGATGGAACCAAAGGTGGAGGATCTGAGGTCTCACATTAGCGCTTAGCGATTGTTGAGCAGTGAGGTCCTTACACGTTGATCGCCTCCAAAGTACCATGTTCTAATAATTCCAAGAAGGCACTCGTGACCATATGAACGCCGGTCACATTGGTGCGAAAGGTGGAGTTCAAGTCGGTCCTGCTGGAGGTTAGTGACTCTCAGTCAACAGATTGGGATGATCGCAGTCTGCCTACACTTACATCGTCTCAATTCCATCGGGCGCAAATGGCATGACCCCGGCGTTTTTGACTAGGTAGTACGTCGAGTCCCCGACCAGCCAAGACCTTCTCGACGGTCGCAGCTGCCGGCCCCATGTTTCGGTTTTCGGAAACATCCATCTCAACCTGATAAACGCGCCCAGAAGACTGCGCAACCAATTGTGTCAATGCATCAGCCTGTGTTCGTGCGGCCCGCGGCTGCGAAGACCACTGCCACCTCTGTACTGGGCTTGGAAGCCAGAAGACGGACCAGAGCCAGCCCAGTCCCTCTTGAAATTCCCTTCGTGAGATAAGATGCAATGGTGCAGTTCAAGACAGAATGCATTTGCTTCTGCAGATCAAGTATCGAAGCTGACTTCAAACAAACTTCTTAGGGAAGGCATTGGAAGGTACAGTTTGCTTGACAACTGAATGCTGCGAAATCAGGTGTACTGTCAGTGACGTCGGTGGTAACCAAGTTAACACAGCGACCAGTTGGAGAACTAAGAAAATAAGCCCGACTCTTCTCTCTACGAGTCGAACCCTCAGACCTACCCAACGTCTACCTAGTACTATCAACTCCAAACTACACCAGACTACAGGATGGTCTTTACTCAGTGACGCCAAGGCCACACCTGATCCAATGCAGCGCACGGACCAGACACAGCCTCGTCAGCGTTGATGATCTAATCGGAGACAGACCCTGTTCACAATCTCACTTCAACAGCCCACTTCTGGCAGCAGCGCCAACCCCCGGAGATACACCAGCGATATCTATACCTCAAAAATGCAGCTCTTATTCGTTGAGAACAAGTAGAGTCCCCAAACTGCTGCAGGTACCCTTCCTGACTGCCATTACTGTATCTAGTCTTGTCGTCCAAAAATTGTGTCATCGCATCGGCCAAAGACTAGGCTGTGAGGTGGTTGCCATCGGCTCTGGCACCGCAGCCCTCGACCACTTGGCCACGGCCCCTACCCTACCACATATCATCTTCATAAAGGCGTGTTGCCGGATCACCCTATCGTTCACCGTTCCGACTTAGAGCTCCAACTGACTATTTGTGTAGACCTCCCTTCCAGGAATGAGTGGCTACGATTTGGTTCGTATCATCCGCACGCAGCCGCCCTTCTGTAACGATCTCCAACTGCAAACGATTCCGCTCATCGGACTGACGGCGTCGGCGTCCGGAACCAACTTGTCTCGGGAGAGAGCAACTGGCTACAATGATTTCCTTCGCGCTCCCTTGCGGGTAAGCACGTTGGGGGAGACAATTGGCCATTGGACCCGTCGACAGGTTATGGGCCCGGCCGACGTGCCCGCTTGGCAAATGAAGGCGTGGCATAGGCTTCATCGTGGTCCGCGATCACGGCTGTGATACCCGTATGTGATGAAGATGAAGAGGGATGACCCGGAGACTTGATCAAGAGCGACTGCTGCAGAATTTCAATAGATGAAGAGAATACAACGCATTTAGGTCATGGTTTCTGCCAAGCCTTTCGACGCGTAGCCAGCCTTTACCGTGCGTGGTCTGATTCCTGACAGGTGTGGCATGGGGAACGGAATTCATCGAGCATTCGAATTGAGTCATGGAAAATGGGAGGAAACATGGTTCATCGTCTGAGCACTTTCCCATTCGGACCGGACGACTCGTGGTGGGCGCGCCACATAATCAAGGTCAGCCTTACGGAAGGGCGTTGTTGGCGCTGCTTGATTCACGTGGGCGCATTCTTGGCTGTGTGCACGCCAATAGGTGATCCTCCCGAGTTATCAAGCGCAGGCTAAGAGGTTGAAAGCTTTCGCCGTGGGGACAGTTGTTGGGTGGGAAAAGCATCAACAAACACCACAGCAAGAGATGAGAGCGAAGATAAGCTACACGTGCCTGCCCCAAACATGGAACGTGCAGTTGTTGTGTCATGTGATTGGAGGGTATTCCCCAGGTGGGAACGGGCCGAGTTCTGCCTATGATTGGCTCGGTAGTCAAGTTGGCCGGCCCTGTCTATATCCAGTTTAGTGACTTGCCAGTGGCTGCAGGACAAGGAATGAATCAATATACTGATTGAGAGATAGCACCGATAATCGCAGCCTTGACTGGACTGACTACTCCAACAGGATTAAGGTCACATCCAGCATGCCTCCACCAATAGTCTCTGTCATTCGCCTCCAAACCCGGATATAAAGCACGAGGGACGGGCTGTTCGCCTTCCTGCCGACTTTTCCTCACCACAAAGGCAACCTTTCTGCAAAAGACTCTGTGCTATTCTCTACCACTGCGCTTGAGGTAGTCTAGCAATATGTCCGCACCACCAGACGCCTCACTTGCTCCCAAAGGAGATCTCCAAACCGTCATTCAGGCCGACTCTCATGACGGAGAGACCATCTCCGAGGCGGAAGCCCAGAAGAAGCGCCGCACTCTCTCGGACCTTATCACAATTGTGAGCTACCGCAGGCTCTTGTCATGCAGACGACTCATTCTGATATGAGTCTTAGATTGCCAGTGGCTTTGCCCTGATCAGTGATGGATACCAGAACAACTTGATGTAGGCGTTTCCTGCCGAGATGGTCTCACGAAGCTAACCGCTGGCTAGGACGATGGTCAACGTGCTGCTTGCCAGTCAATACAAGGAGCAGTACACCTCAGCTGTCAAGACTCGGGTCTCCAACGCTCTCTTGGTCGGTGAAGTTATCGGTCAGATTGTTATTGGGTAAGACGCAGCCATAACAATTCCCAGCCATCCTCCAGCGCTAACGTCACCCAGACTCACCTGTGACTACCTCGGCCGCAAGGCCGCTCTGGTGTTTACAACGGCTATGATCGTGGTCGGAGGAATATTAGCCACCGCATCGAACGGGTACACTATCGACGGAATGTTCTGGATGATGACGGTAGCGCGTGGTATCGTTGGTTTCGGTGAGTGCCGACACATCTCGCAACTCAACGCGGTAGCTGACGGTTAACAGGCACCGGTGGTGAATATCCCGCTTCATCGACATCAGCATCCGAGGCCGCCAACGACCTGACCCCCAAGCAACGCGGCCCGGCCTTCATCATGGTGACCAATTTCCCTCTCTCGTTTGGCGGGCCATTCGCGGTCGCGATCTTCCTGATCGTCCTCTCCGCCTGCCACCAGTCGCACTACAGCACCGTCTGGCGCGTTTGCTTCGGTATTGGCTGTATTTGGCCGTTGTCTGTCTTCTACTTCCGGTTCCGGATGATGAACTCCGCCCTCTACCGCCGCGGCGCGATCAAGAAGCATGTCCCCTACATCCTTGTGGTCAAATACTACTGGAAGTCTCTGATTGGAACCTGCGGAGCCTGGTTCTTGTACGGTGTGTAGCCTCTTTCCACTTCGTGGCAAACAATTACAGTCACTGACTGACAACCTCGCCTTCTTAGACTTTGTCACATTCCCTAACGGCGTCTTCTCCGGCACGATCATCTCCTCCGTCATCAAAGACAGCTCCGTGATGAAGACCGGCGAATGGCAGCTCCTGCTGGGCGTGATCGCTCTTCCCGGCGTCTTCCTTGGCGCCGTTCTGTGCAACCGCGTCGGGCGCAAGAACATCATGATGATCGGATTCACCGGCTACCTGGTGTTCGGCCTGATCATCGGCTGTGCATACGATAAGATCACCAAGATTATCCCCCTATTCGTGATCTTCTACGGGTTGATGCAGAGCTCCGGGAATTTCGGTCCGGGGAATATGCTGGGCCTGCTCTCGTCGGAGATGTACGCGACCGGCGTGCGGGGCACGTGCTATGGTATTTCGGCTGCGTTTGGCAAGGCAGGCGGTGCGATCGGGACGCAGGTGTTCACGCCGATAGAAAACCATCTGGGCAAAAAGTGGACTTTCATCATCGCTGCGATTTGCGGTGTGGTCGGGGTGCTGGTGACGTACTTTTTCGTGGAGGATATCTCCGGGGAGGATCTGCGGGTCCGCGATGAGGAGTTCCGTGCTTATCTGGTTGCGCACGGTTGGGATGGGGAGATGGGCGAGGACGATCTTAAGGCAGTTGCAGACGAGGGGATTCCTCCTGCTCTGTTTGAAGCAAGCAAGGCTGCCCACTGATTGGCATGAGACATGATATATGGGCAATAAGTCTATTTGGCTGCGTTGGCGTAATTGTGAATAATATTATCTGTGTAGATCGATTTCTGTTCAAGTGCATATTCCAATTCCTGAATCGTCTCGACCCCCTTCAGCTATTCTCCCTGTATGCTGTCCTGATCAAATACGCCAGATGTTCCACCTCGTGCTTCACCCACGGCATGGCATGGTGATAATCCACCTCGAACAGCTCACTCCGCTTAGGCTCATAATACGTCGCCAGCTGATGTCGACTCAATGGCAGCACCGGATCCTTCAAGCCATGCACATGTATCGTGGGGATAGAGACAAGCTCGGCGTCGGATTCTGCCCCTGCAACCATCACAGTCAACCCTCACAGTAAGCCTTTGACCAGAAAATCGTCAGAGGGGATGAACATACGATGCGCGCTCTCCGCCACCATAGGCGCGCCAGCCCCCATACACATAACTCCGAACTTCAAGCTCGCCCCCTGTGTTGTTGATGTCGTTGACTCCCCGCTCGCAACCCTCCGCTGTTGATCCAGCAACAACCCGCCCGCGGGCCTCGTCCCCTGGCTGAACCCCATCACCCCGACCCAAGGACCCCCGGGGCTGTGCTGGTCTCTCTCCCGCATCAGCTTCCAGATCCGCTCGACGCCATCCCGACCGGTCATATCGTACCCACTGCCGTCGGCGAGCTCGGTGCCGGAGCCATCCTGCGTGAACCAGGAGCGGAAGGGCTCGTAGCCGCGAAAGGCAGGGAGGACGCCGGGCCCGGCGTCGCGGAAGAAGGGTCCGTCGAAGAAGACGAGTTCGAAGTCCGGTTCGAGGAGCTTGGCGAGGTGGCTGCATTGGACTTCGTAGACGGACGCGCGCGAGCCGCCGCCGTGGAAGCAGGCTATGCGGGGGCGGTTGGCGGGCTTGGTCATTCTGCGGGGGTTGTGGGAGGTGTGTGGTTTTTTCTGGCGAGGGAGGGTGTCTCCTTCGCGATGGATGAAGAGAGAGGGGCGTAAGTCAAGGTGAGAAAGATGGCGAAAGGAGTGGAGGGACTAGCTTGGTTGGTGTTGGTGTAATGTCATGTGAGGGGTACGCGGGATGAATTAGCAGCAGATCATTACAGAGCATTGGCACTAATGATGTCAGCTTGGATCCTGCACATAGGATTGCTGCGCAGCATACAGTTCAAAGTTTCGTTTTTAAATATTTATATGCTTGATAAAATAAGGCAAGAAATGAGCCAGGTATCTCTTCTCAAATTAATGGTTCTCGTCGGAGTATCTAGCTATCATCATCTGCGAATACCCAGTAAACAAACATCCGCCCAATTCGGCAATCCCCCGCAACCCCCGGGCCCCACAAACCCCGCAATCCTCCCCTCCATCATATCAACAAAACCACCACGTAGTCCACCTCAACCACCTCATCATAGCGACCCGAATCACCATGTCCAAACGCATCATCATAACAGGCGGCTCTGGCAAAGCCGGCCAATTCATCATCGCCCATCTCCTCCGCCAGAACCACACCATCCTAAACCTCGACCTGCATCCGCTGCCGGCCCCGCTCGCGGCCCGCGTGCACACCATCCGCGTCGACCTCACCGACACCGGCCAAGTCCACAGCGCCTTCCACTCGCACTTCGCGTTGACCGAGCCCTTCCGCGAACCACTCCACCAAGCCCCTCATGCAGTGATCCACCTCGCCGGCTACGCGCGCAACATGATCGTCCCCGACAACGAGACGTACCGCGGAAACGTGCTGGCCTTCTACAACGTCCTCGAAGCCGCCTGTCACATGGGTATCCGCAAGGTCCTCCTGGCGTCGTCGATCTGTGTCTACGGGGTCGCGTTTGCCGAGGGCGACGTCGACTACGCTTCCTTCCCGGTGGATGAGTCCGTCCTCGCGCAGCCGATGGATGCGTACGCCATCTCGAAGGTGTGTGGGGAGCAGACTGCTGCTGGGTTTGCGAGGCGGTTTCCCGGGACGGATATCTATGTGTATCGGTTTGGGGCGGTGGTGAGTCCGGAGGAGTTCCAGGAGAAGTTCACGGGGTATGTGGAGCGGCCGGAGGAGTGGAAGGTGCATGGTTGGGCGTATACGGATGCAAGGGATCTGGGAGGGATGGTGGAGAGGGGGTTAGTTGTAGATGGGTTGGGGTTTCAGGTTTTCAATGCGGTCAATGATGAGATGACGAATTTTGAGGAATCGACGAAGGCCTTTCTGGCAAGGGTTTGTCCTGGGGTGCCGGTTACGAGGGAGTTGGTGGGCAGAGAGGCACCGGTATCAAATAGAAAGCTGAGGGAGGTGTTGGGATTTGTGCAGCGAGTGCGGTGGCAGGATGAGTATCAGAAGTAGGATCCTGAGTTTATTGGACTGCTGGAAAAGTGGTTAGATATCTTTTGATGACTGTCTGTAGATATGTAATTAAAGAGTTATCTTGAAGCATCATAAAAAGTGGACAAGTAAAGAAAGGTACAGTGGTCATATCAATCATGAACAGAGAAGTAAGCAGACAAACTTGAAAGTCAGCAGTCAGATCCATTCATGACAGGGTTCACACGTCTTCTAGAAACAGTCTGGATCCATCATCTCCTCGTCCGTCCCGGGAAAGTCTTCAAGGGTAATAGTACCTCCTAGGCCCGAAGTATCTGCAAGACAAAGAGACAAACCCTCCATCTCCAGCCGAAGCAGGTCTTCATTGTCACACTTGTGGGTAGACTCGAAATCAATCAGGATAGCCTTTCCATTGCTGATAAGGAAGTTGTGTCGGTTTGTATCGCCGTGCCGAAGCCCCAAGGCATGTAGTTGAGACAACGCCTGCCTGCAGAGGCCAATATCCTCAGATGTAGCGTGCCGCGCATCAGGAATTCGCTCCATGAAGAAACCGATAACACGATCATGTTCAGTCAGATGGCCAAGGAAACGAGGCCCAATCCCGAGGCCGTCCAACCACTGATAGACTGTAGTTTCGTTCTCCATGGAATCCATATACCAGTACCAGGGCTGGAGTTTGGCGACCACAATGTCGTCAAACTGTGGACATTTGACCTCATAAACTTCGAATTGAACTCTGCCACCCAACTCAGCGTCCAGTAGGTTTGCCAGGTGTTCTCCACGCCGGGAAAGTCGGTCAGGTTGATACGTGTAAAGTAGGGGCGACCGTCTTCATCTTTGGCCACAACACCATCGTTCCAATTCCCAGTGGGGAACCTGGGGAGGATAGTGTATAGAAGTGGTGGAAAGCACATTTCGTCATTCTCATAGGTGTCCGGTTCGACAGTCAGATATTTGACTTGCTTGCCGTCAACCAGAAGACGGAAGTAGCTTTCCGTTTTCTTGTCGCAACTGTTGTTGAGTAACTTGATCTCCGGGAAGTTACTCATTTTCGCACTGGACACTTTCCTAAGTATCCAAAGTTCTTTTAGCTTCGACCGGAGATTGTTGTAATGATCTTAATACCTTCAAGTCGTCTTATCTCTGCCCAAGAAAGAACTTGCTGAATCTTACTGTCGAGATCTCAAGACTGATGTTGGCTAGTGAAATTTAGGCAGTAGGAAGATAGGAAGTGGCAGGATAGGCAGAGTCAAGAAGAAGCTGCGAGAAGTTGTAACACACTCGCTCTGGTGAATGTGAGAAATAAAAAGATGTGGATCTCTTACTCTGATCATGTGAATGAATCTGAACCTCCATTGACCTGACCTTTCCTCCAGTTATCTCTGTGAACTGCCTTCCTCTACAACTCAACCCTTGACCTGATCATCGAAACCCCCAAGTTGACTGATCCAACAAATATCTATTCCATTTCTTTTGCGTCCCACCCAGTCTAGCCACATTGCAAACTGCCCAGAAAAGCTTCTTAGATCCACCGAGATCTCGTGTTTTTAAAACATTCAAAGTATATTTGATAGGATTGGTACTGGTAATCTTGGGTCACTAAAAGTTTTGAGTACAGTCCTGTCGATCTAGGAAGCTTTGTCAAGTCTTACAATTTCGTACATCTGAACTCAAGAAGTAAGTTTCTACCCCTTAAGCTAGATACCTTATTTCAATATTAATTGGGACCTAGTCATCGAGATATGCATCAAGTATTTCGCTAGATACACTTGTGGCTGTTTGAGAGAGACACGCTTCGTTCAATGCCAGGCACGCGTGGGCACAAATGTGAGATGTGAACCTTCTACAAAGGAGCTGGATTTTAATACTCCTCACATGTGTGCACGCCACCTTGTCAAGCCCAACACCGATGAGATGAGAAGATGACCCGCGACAAGAAGCAGAAGGTCAAATAGGTTCATCTCAAATGGAAATTTTCCACAGCTTGGAGAAGTAGGGAAATTTCGTCAAGATCAGGAATGCTCGGATGGGAGTTTTACAGCTCGGAGAAGTGAAAAAATTTCTTAAATTTGTGGTTAATCCGCTCTTGTACTAAGCTACCTTGCACTATCTCCTGGGAGTATAGCAGAAGCTATATGGCTGTCTAACATCAATCATGCTTCGTAGGCTCATATTTCAAGAAATTTTCATCGATGTTTGGGTTTATCTCAGATACGGAATAGGTTGAAATCGTTACTTGGCATGATGACCAGAATGGAACTAAATTAGCAGCAATATGTGCTATTCCCCACAGCAGCACCAAAGAAGATCAGAAGCTATTCTCCCTCGAAACAAATTCTCAAAAGTAGGCTTATTCTGAGGTCTGGGACTGTTGGTGATAGTAACTGATATGCTTGTTCAATGCTAAGAATGATTTTTAGTTTCTAAATAGCTGTATAAAATACAAGTCTCTCTTTAATTATCCTGTCTAAATCGATTATGTGATACTGAACACTACCTGGCAGGGCATGCATTGCATACTTCACAAATTGGTGTGTTGGTCGATCAACCTAATGAGAACATCTATGCTTGACGCAGGGTCCACATTGTCTTAAATAACAGGTCTGGACGTCAAGCACCTAGCGTAAACCATGGCTGGGAAGTGCCAAATATGGTTTAAACTCCACCATCGGTTTACTTGAACACTGCGGGACTAATTTCCACCTTGAGTATGGGAAGGCCTCCGCCTCGACAGTGGATGCTCGGAGTTACTGATGATTGGTGCTGGGCGGAGTCAGCAGCTGAGTCAGCGGCCACGAGCCTGAGTCAGCGGGCCGATGGCGGGCCTGTTTCTGCCTCCGACCTCTCACACTCGCACACCGAGACTGCATCCCACTCAATCTCTCGGCCATCCATCCTAGCTCTGCCCTATACCCCCTTATCCCCGAGCTTGCTATGGCTCCGGACGTTTTCCGTTAATCTCGATTGGTCCACTGCTGCTCTAGACAGACCCTTGAGCCCTCATTCATGCAGATGTCCACCTCCACTCCATCCTCGGATGGTGGTGAGCGTCCCCCCTCGGCGCCCCCTTTGCGCCGCACGGCCCGGGCCTGTGACTCGTGCCACCGGAGAAAAGTAAATCTTCATCCTCTTGCTGCCTTTTGGGTAACCTGCCTGACCGCTCTTTAGATCCAGTGTGATCCATCCATTCCATGCAACTGGTGCCGCCACCATGATCTGGACTGCACTTTCAATAGGCCCATAGGAGGAAGTAAGCGCAAGAGAGCCGCCAATGAGCCGAACCCCATGACTCAGTACGTATCGTGCGTTGCGGATCATTTCCAAGTCGTCTAACATCCTGGCAGCCCGCCCCGACAGCAGCTTCCCCCCGGGGAAGACCTCGAGGACAGGGTAACGAAGCTGGAGCAGCTTCTGGTGCGATCTATGCCGACCAATGAGCACCAACGGAATTGTACGTCGCTGATCTCCCAAGGGTCCTGGCCATCGGACCCGGCCGCTTATTTCGGCCCCCCACGGACGTCGGCCAATGGTCCCTCAGCCAGCGACTACATGCCTCGTTCCAACAGTGGTCTGTGCTTTGGCAAGATACACTTCGCAGGTCACTATGTGGGCGACTTAAACTCGTACAATGGTATTCCAAGCCTCTCGCTTGACGGTCAGGAATGGGTGCAGGCACGCACCGGCGAAGACAAGAGATTCAACAGCCTTTGGCCCTCTCAGCCTCAACGACCGACACCACAGCCATTCAGTTCCTTCTCACATGCACTGCACGGCTATGCGGGTGTCCCCGATCTTCCGGACCGATCCATCGTGGATCAATATGTCCAGCAGTACTTTTCTTCTTTCATCCGATTCATTTTTCCTCTTATCGACTCCTTATTATTCAAAGAGACTGTCGACCTCGCCTATTCCTCATGCCAAGGGCCTCCACCGGTGGAGATTATTAGCGCCAAAATGTGTGTGATGGCATTCTTGGCACTCATGTCAATGATCCTCCGGCCTCAAGATAACCTCCCTGCGGTGGACGCGGACGTATATGCGGTCAAAGCACAGAACCTTTTGCCTCAAATCATGAACAACGTCAGCCTGTCCACCTTTCAAACAATGTTAATGCTGGTCAGTTTACATTTCCAGTAGGATCTTTCCGCATAAAATGACAAAGCATGCTGACACGTCAAGACCATGAATCGAGTCTTCTCTGGTCAACTTCAAGCTGCCAATCAATGTCACGCCATGGGTTGTCGGGTCATGTTTTCTCTAGGAGCCCAGCTTTTACCCAACGAGCGACCGGCTGCCCCGTCACCACATGATGTCGAGGATCGAGTTTGGCGTTATCACAAACAGCTGCGGAACTTGTTCTGGCTCTGCTATACCCATGACAAGGAAATCTGTCTCCGATCGGGGCAGCCGCCGATCATTGATGATGAACACTGCAACCTCTCTCTTCCTGCCAATTACATGCAGATACAGTATCTTGAAGACGAAGGCGCCGACAGATCCATGTTTGATCAAATTGGTCTTCCTCACTCTCCGGCCGACCTGCGCATGACTGTGATCAAGTCAAAGGCCTACCGGGCACTGTACTCCTCCAAGTCCCTGCTCAAGTCCGATGCCCAGCTCTTGCAGGATATTCGCGAGCTCGATGACGAGCTGGAGCGTTGGCGCATGGATGTCCCGCCTAAATTTCGTCCATCCTTAGGACACTCTTTCGAGAGTCATGAGAATCCCTTTCTTCGCATGCAAGCTATAGTCTCTCGGCTGGAATACCACTATCTGATGGTAACGATCCATCGAGCGGCGGGCCGCTGTCAATCCTGGGCAAATACCGACACTGGGGTCATGGAGGGAATCAATTCGAGCATGCTACTCGCGGTGGAAGCAAGTCGCTCCACCTTGTTGTTTCTGCGCCCGACTATCGATTCGATATTTCCGGAGGCATTCTGGTGAGCTTTTTCGTCTTGCTTCCTATATCCTACACTCGCCACCATAGATTAACTCCATGCACTGACCATAAAAGGATGATCACCTTTTACCCCATGTCTGCTATTCTCACGATATTCTGCAACATCCTGCTATTTCCACTCGACCCGCGTGCGGAGGAAGACCTTACACTTCTTGGTTCAGTCCCTGACCTTATCAAGGGCATTCGTCTACAACGCTTGAAAGATAACGAAGCGGCGCATATGACAATGGTGGCAGACTTTGTGGCCGAACTCACACGCTTGGGCAATTGCGCTATCCGTAAAGCTCGATATAGTGTGTCGCCGAGATAAAAGTTACGTTCTTGTCTTGTACATATTAATGATTTGGACATACGATAGATACCCACGCGGTGACACGCTTTAGCCAGTCAACTGCGCTTAGATGAGTCAATTATTTATTTCTTAGCAAAAGAGTCAAGATCGAGGCCGCTTTAGCAGAGTTCGCCTCAGATTCTATATAGGTATTGAGTCATATGGTCGTGACTATCCTGCCGACGCCAACGAAACGCCGATATATACTGAATCACCCGAAATGAGTCACAATGGCAGTGTCATGGTCAGTACAACATGAAAAGTATGCAGATACCCCATCTTAGATAATCGTCAAAATTAAATATGCTATTATAGAGAGTATATCAAACAATCAATGCGAGGTGAATTACTTGCACGACGTGCCTACCAAAAAGCAATCAAAGCTCAAAGTTGTCGAGGTCCACGACCATACTGATAAGCCGATCAATTGGGCGCTTATCGGAACCTCACCACGTGATCTGCACCCGACGGATGACATAAGCCACTCACGGGAAAGTTTCCCCTCCACCCCGCCGATAAGTCCAATCTTTTGTCGTTCAGCACCGTCACCACGCGACCTTTGTCCTCCTATCCTCGATTCCCCTAGACCAATCGCCCATCATGACGGACGCTGTCGTTGAAGCGACGGCCAAGCTTCAGCTCGATGAGGAGACCGGGGAGATGGTCTCCAAGGGAGAGCTGAAGAAGCGGTTGCAGAAGCGTGCCAAAAAGGCGGCGAAGGCAGCCAACGCGGCCGCTGCTCCCAAGCAGACCGCGCCCACCCCCAAGCCTGCGGCCGCCCCCAAGCCCGAGGAGGAGCAGATCGACCCGGATGCCATGTTCAAGCAGGGTTTCCTGGCTGCGGTCCACAAGGAGCGGCCTGTTGTGCCGTTGACGCGCTTCCCCCCGGAGCCCAATGGATACTTGCATCTGGGTCACGCGAAGGCGATCGCTGTCAACTTTGGTTTCGCTAGACATTATGGTGGAAAGACGGTATGTTTGACTCTCAAATGAACTTGGGGATGGTACTAACGATTGCGAAGATTCTTAGGTATTCCTCCCATCGTGCCCGACTCGAGTGAGCAAAGCGACTAATGATTAGATTCGATGATACCAACCCGGAGGCTGAGGAGGAGAAATACTTTGTGGCTATTGAGGAGATTATCCAGTGGCTAGGTATGAGAAGCGCATGAGGTGGTCAGGTGTGTGCTGACAGGGTCGTTTCACAGGCTTCAAGCCCGCCGCTATCACCCACTCGAGCGACAACTTCCAGAAGCTCTACGACCAGGCTGAGAAGTTGATCACCATGGGCAGAGCCTATGTTTGCCATTGCAGCGACACCGAGATCAAGCTCCAGCGCGGAGGAGAGAACCACGGCCCCAGATACCGCTGCAAGCACGCCGAGCAGGACGTCGAGACAAATCTCCAGAAATTCCGGGATATGAAGGCTGGCAAATACGAGCCCCAGACCGCTTTCCTGCGCATGCTCCAGGACATTGAGGACCCCAACCCTCAGATGTGGGACTTGGCCGCATACCGCATCCTCAAGCAGGAGCACTTCCGCACCAAGAACGAGTGGTGCATTTACCCCACCTACGATTTCGTATGTAAGGCCCAGCAAGCTTGATGATACTTGCTAACACTGCATTAGGCCCACTGTCTGTGTGATAGCTTCGAGAACATCACGCACAGTCTGTGCACGACCGAGTTTCAGCTTTCCCGCACTTCCTACGAGTGGCTGAACAGCACCCTGGGCGTCTACGAGCCCATGCAGCGCGAATACGGTCGCCTGAACGTCAGTGGAACCGTCATGTCGAAACGTAAGTTGAAGAAACTGGTGGACGACGGATACGTCCGCGGCTGGGATGATCCCCGCCTGTACACACTGATTGCTCTGCGCCGCCGTGGTGTGCCCCCGGAGGCGATCCTCTCCTTCATCAACGAACTCGGTGTGACGACTGCTCTCAGTCTGATCAAGATCTCGCGCTTCGAGCAGACTGTCCGGACATACCTTGAGAGCCGTGTTCCCCGGTTGATGCTTGTGATTGACCCCGTTCCGGTGGTCATCGAGGACTTTGAGACGGTTGAGGATGGTCAGCTCAACTGCGATATTCCTTTCTCTCCCAAGAACCCTGCTATGGGCACTCACGAGATTCGCCTGACCAAGACCATTTACATCGATCGGTCGGATTTCCGCGAGGAGGATGCCAAGGGCTACTTCCGTCTGGCCCCCGGAAAGAGCGTCGGTCTCTGGCGCGCACCGTACCCCGTCAAGGCCACGACTTTCACCAAGGATGCTGGCGGTAAGGTCACCGAGATTCGGGCTGTTTGGGATAAGGAGGGCGGCAAGCCCAAGACCTACATCCAGTGGGTCCCAGATAACTCGCGCAAGGTGGAGGTCCGTATCCACGACCCGCTTTTCAAGTCGGAGGACCCCGGTGCTGCTGAGGGTGGCTTTTTGAACGATATCAACCCCAACAGTGAGACCATCTACAAGGATGCTCTGATCGAGGCGGGCTTCGATGAGGTCCGTCGGAGGGCTCCTTGGCCGGAGGCTGCCGGCGAGAAGGAGAAGGGCAAGAGTGGACCGGAAAGTGTCCGTTTCCAGGGCATGCGTGTGGCCTACTTCGTGAGTCACTCTTTCATGATTGCTGGATTTATTTTCGCTAATTTTATATTAGGCTGTCGACTCGGATTCCACGGAAGACCGCGTCGTGCTGAACCGCATCGTGTCTCTGAAGCAGGATGTTGGGCGCAACTAGATGCTGGGCAAGTATGCTTGAGAACGTGATAGACATGCGGAAGCGGCGCTGCCCGATGTTCTTCAGGTGCGAGATTACGGGACTGCACGACCCTGATAGCCGTCTATAGTACCTGCATGGGTAGTGAGGCGCTAGTTGTCACCCTGCAGAAATGTGGGCGCATGACTGGGTGAGAAGCTTGGTCTGTTGAATGGTGTGTTTTTAGCGTGATGATTCTTATGCAGAGTTGAGGAGTGCCAAGGTGTTGATAAGGTACCGTGCAGGATTTAGATAGTCATAAATGAAGTTATAAATGAATAGGCAGGGGAGTTATATCAGCCTGTGCTATACATTCTTAATCTTACAATTCCGCCGGCTCCCGAGTGAGGTAACATCGTGCCGAGTACCTGCTTTGCTTGGCTGCAGCATTGCTCAAGGGAAACGTGGGTGTTATCAGTTCCCCTCACTGGTCCAACTCCCACTTTCTCAACTGCAAGCATTCCCCCTCCCATCTACGATCATGAGACACTGCTTCTCTGGAAGAACATTTAAACCACCGTGATGGTTGCTATCCAGTACTCAAATCAACGAAGCATTCATCAAGAGCGCCATTCCACAAGATGCGCACTTCCTCACTTTCCACGGTCGCATTGCTGGTGCAGACCGCGGTCGCAGTCACCATCAACGAGATCACTGGGGACCGGTACATCTCTCCATATGCCGGTACCGAAGTCACTGGCCTTGAAGGTCTGGTGACTGCCAAAGGTTCCTCTGGGTTCTATCTGCGCTCCACCAGTCCCGATTCTGACGACAAGACCTCGAACTCGGTCTATGTCTATGGAAGCAGCGCGACCAAGAGCGTCACCGTTGGAGACATCATCACCCTGAGCGGCAAGGTCACAGAGTATCGGTCCACGTCCAGCTATGTCTATTTGACCGAGATCGAGTCTGCGACCGACATCACGGTGGTCTCGAGCGGCAACACTGTGACTCCCATTGTGATCGGCGGGAATGGACGCAGCCCTCCCACCGAGCAGTTCACATCGCTTGACAATGGGGACCCGTTCAGCCTGCCAGGGAACAGCAGCCAGCTCTCAACGGCCAATCCCGTTTTGGATACCACCGCTTACGGGATGGACTTCTGGCAGAGTCTGACCGGGGAGTTTGTCAGCTTGTCGGGCCTGACAGCCATCTCCAAGGCCAATTCTTACGGCGATACTTGGGTTATCGGGGACTGGACGGTTTCAGGAAAGAATGAACGTGGAGGGTTGACGATGACTGCCAATGGTTGCTTGCTCTGAGCGTCCTATCAATAGCTTTAGCTTGCTAACTCGTGTGTTGTTAGACTCTAACCCCGAAGCACTCATCGTTGGCTCGCCTCTTGATGGAAGCAAGAACCCGACCGACGTCAAGTTGGGAGATGCATTGGGGGATATCACCGGAATCATCACTCAGGCGTACGGCTACTATGCCCTGCTACCGTCGACTGCGTTATCCGTAACGTCCTCGAACGCGACCGAAGTACCCAAGACGTCGTTGATCTCGAACAAGAAATGTAAAATCACCTTTGGCGATTACAATGTGGACAACCTGGGGCCGGACTCATCGACACTCCCCGGCGTCGCTGGTCATATTGCGAACTATTTGCAGAGCCCGGATATCGTCTTCCTCCAGGAGATTCAGGATAATGATGGTTCGACGAATGACGGTGGTATGTGCTCCCTATTTCGCTGGGATAAAATCCTGACACTCTCTCTTGCTCAGTGGTATCGGCCAATGTGACACTCTCAACGCTGGTCAGCTCGATTGTTGAGCAGGGCGGTGTCCAGTACGAATTCTTTGACATTGATCCGGTCGACGGCACCAACGGCGGCGAAAGTGGTGGCAATATCCGATGTGCTTACCTGTACAATCCTGAAGTCGTGCAGTTGCGCGACGCTAACCCAGGCACCAGCACGACAGGCACGACCGTCAAGTCCGGAGGCACGTTGAGTTACAACCCGGGGTTGATTGACCCCACAAACGAGGCCTGGGACGCGAGTCGGAAGCCCCTGGTGGCGCAGTGGGAGAGGGCGGATGGGAGGAACACCTTCTACACCATCAACGTGCACCTGACCTCCAAGTACGGCAGCACGTCTCTGGAAGGCGACCTCCGGCCACCTGTCAACGGTGATGTGGAGAAGCGAGCTTCGCAGCTAAGTGTGATTGCGGTAAGTCTCGGTGAAATTGCCATGTTCCCCCCGAAGCTAGTCGAAACTAATCATGTTGGTGCAATCAGGACTTTGTGGGCTCTCTTTTCGCGGAGGTAGCCGACGCCAGAGTCATTGTGGCGGGCGATTATAATGAATATTCATTTACGGACATTTTCAACGTGTTCACAGAGGTGGGCCTGCAGGAGATCGATGAAGTCGCTGGGCTTGCGGCCACGGAGCGATACACCTACCTATACGATCAGAACAGTGAGCAGCTGGATCATATGTTTATCAGTTCGGCACTGGCCACAGGGGCAAAGGTGGAACACGTCCACGTGAACACATGGGTCTCAACCGCAGACCAAAGTTCCGATCACGATGCGACAGTCGCTCAGATGAATGTGTGCCAATAAATGGCGACAGCCTACCAAAATATACTAGCGGACTAGCGAAATCAAGGACGGCTAGATCGCATTCTCTCGTGTTCTCATCTCCACTAATCTAACTGTTACGTGATAAGATCCGTGCATTCTCAGCTGTAATCACCAGTGTTCACGCCAAACATTGCCGAGATGGGCCTGGTAGATGTTTACCGGGAGTCCGGGACCAGCATCGGCTGGGGTTGCAACTCTGCGAGTGCCTGCGAGGCTGCGACAAACCATCTGGAAGGAGAGGAACCGCAACATGGCAGGATTCTGGTAGCGAGGGCCACAGCAAACCTTTCCACGTGGGCGGGCCTGGGCCGCGGCTTTCCTGGTGGTGCGCTGGAGTCCTGGTCGGTGGGAAATTTTTCTACCCGAGCGCTCGGGCATACGAAGGCTCCACTGCAAGCATGGAATCCCGATCGATAGTCAATCTTGAATCAGCCCGTCTGTAGCCGGTGAACCAATCATTCGCTACAGGGCCTGCTTCGGCCGATGGTACAGTGGATCCTGGAATTGCGACCACTGGTGAGGGGAGAGGGTCTGTAACGCCCGTTTTCCATGGTTCAAGCCCCTCGAGACGGAAGCCAGGCACTTTTTCTGATTTCTGCCCCGAGGGGGACGTCATTTCGGCCACGCCGTGTTTGGGATAATAAGAAAATGTCTTCCCGGCCTCAGCGCGGCAGTCTGGGATTCTGGTATTCTCACCACTGCTCACCACCATGGCCGAAGATCGCAGCCTAACCGTGCGTGCGGTTGCCGCGGTCTTCCTGGCCCTGGCAACCATCACGACCGTCCTGCGATGCTATGTGCGTCTTCGGATCGTCAAGGCCTTTGGCTGGGACGATGGGATTATGGTCTTGGCCTACATCTTCTATGTCTTCTTCTCCGCTTGTATGATTGGTGGTAGTCTTTGGGGGACAGGTCAACACCTCAATCAACTGGATAACCACCATCGAGTGACCGCTATGAAGGTATGTCTCTGTGAACAAGGAACCGCGCAGGGTAGTCAATACTGACTGAGTTGCTCTAGTATTGGTTCTATTGCGACATTGGCTACGCGATTGGTTCTATCCTATGCAAAATCTCCGTATCGATCTTCATTCTACGCATCACCATCCACCGAGTCCACCGAATCGTCATCGGAGTCGTCGTCGGCCTGGTTGTCGCTGCTGGGTTTGCGTTCTTCGTAATTCTCCTCACACAATGCAAGCCAATGGCCTTTTGGTATCTTCGTCTTAGCACTGAGGAGGTTGGCAAGGGCACCTGCATATCCACCCATGTCGCGATGGATGCGCTCTATGCTTTTAGCGCAACCTCGGCTGTGTTTGACATGACGATCGCGGTCCTCCCTATCCTGCTGGTTCGGAAGCTGAAGATGCAAAGTGACGTGAAAATTGCGGTGGCTGGTCTGCTCAGCATGGCCTGCGTGTATGAAATCTGGTTCCTTTCGACAGACCACTGCTAATCCCAACCAGGGCGTCCGTCGCTGTCATTGTCCGCATTCCTTACATCCCGACGCTCCTTAAAACCGATTTCTTGTACGAAACCACCCCTGTCGCCATCTGGTCGAACATCGAAACCGGCCTGGGTATCTTCGCCGGCAGCATGGCCACCCTCCGACCCCTGTTGCGCAAGTTCCGGCCATCGACCTACCAGAACACCTGGCCCAGCTCCTCGCGCGGCAAGCGCAGCAAGTCGATGCCGTTGCAGTCGAGCCAGCGGCAGGATTCCGACCGCATCCCCTTGGAAGATCGTTTGTACGGCACCACCTTTTTCACCGTCGAAGCGGGTAATGATCGGTATTCTTCCACAGGGTTGGACCAGGTTCCGATATTGCCGAAGCAGACATACATGCCACAGATTAGCGTGAAGCGGGAGGTTCATGTGACGACTGTTTAGGACTGGACGGGATGGTGAAGGGCTGACGAGACGAAGTCTGAGGTCGGAGGACCGTGAACTCGCCGCATAGTAGGGCTGCAATCTAGCCCTGCTCGGTCAGCCACAGGACAGTCCTCGACGTCTGAGATCTAGAGATTTTATTTCTCAGATTGGTCGTGGACAAATCGCCAACACGCATCAAGCGACTGGTTGGGACCACGCCGTGTCTATCAGACACTGCAGCAGCAAGACCGCTCAATTGGGACAGAAGGAGCATCAAGCCCTGGGTATGAGTATGAGGACAGTACGGAAGTTGTTGAGGACTATCAACTTCTACACCCATCTCACTCAGCGCATCAGACACCAATCCCACGGTCGGCGATAGCCGACTGAGGGTGAACAATCCATCACAATTATACCCCGATCGACCACACCGCACACGGTCGCATCGATGCCATGACTCTATAGAATATAATGTTTACTTTGTCTATCCCTATCCCGGTAGCTTCACGCATCCTCAACTCAATAACCGAAAATAAGCTGCGACCAGATATCTTCTGTATCCCAACGGCGTATAGATCAGATAAGATGCGATCGGCATAGACCTACTGAACGAAGTGGACACCTTCCCTGGGATCGAAGCTAGAGTTGGAAGCATCAAAAGCGATCAGCGCGCTATTGGGTTGTGGGCGATCGGCAGATGAAGTTGCCGAATGGGGAATGCGACAAGAAAATTTCGACACTCTTCCTGCTCCATCTGATCCATCGGATGCGACCGTGGCTGAGGAGTGCGTGCAAGAGGAATGTGGTCTGTCAATTGGTTTGACTCAGTCGGCCCGGTTTTTGTTAGTGACACTAAGTTAACCTACTGACTATTCTTAAGGAGAATCGATCACCATACATGCCCAGACATGTACAGCGAACGGCGTGATTGGTTGATTTTGATCGAACAGCACACTGTCATAGATAAAGTGACTCTCTTTCTGACCAATTGACCTTAGATATCAGGACTCGCAATTTCAGAGTCAACGTGCCAGCATAAAGTTTTAACGAGGGCCTGTGTACAGCTGACGCCCGCTGGTCAGAGGCGTTGTCGGCCCAGTGTACCACTGCACCAAGGCCCGTACTTGCATCTTCCTAAGCCCTGTTCTAAGCGTCTTGTCTAAAGACTCTTTGAGCACTCTTTAAGCGCTCCTTAATATCTAGATAGAGCCACTTGAAACAGTCTTGAATATCTCAATAGAGCCATTTTTACCACTCTTCATATGACTGTCAGAGCACTTTTTCTGTGAACGTCACGTGACATTCTCCAGATACTCAACCTCCCACACAGAAGGTAACAAGAAACGCAACCATCGGCTTTCACATATATCTCACTGCATGTAGTACATTTAGCACCTTGCTAAACACCCTTCAAGACATTTTCTTAAAGCCGATGAACCCCTAATGTATTGAGCTAGACCTACAACCTGAATATGCAGCGGGGCCTTCCCTAATACTGAGCAGAAAAGGCAAAGTCACGTGGCAGTATTAAGGAGCCAACCAAGCCACTAAATATAGAACAGGAAGCAGCCAATCAACCGACATCACGCTCTGACGGCCTGAGGCCCTGGTAAAGTCAGGGTTTTCATCTCGCGGTTTCGCAGACTAACCTAACTCCGCCTGGGCGATTCTCACCAAACAGACCAAACAACATTCCCAGTCCGTCCGCGCCTAAAACCCACTAGGGACGGTTATACACATAAACCACAACACAAGCTCATCCGCATAACCCGGAGAACCCTTCCCCTTCCCCTTCCCCTTTTCTGTTTCTCCCT